>NC_143052.1:220716590-220868106 GCF_052426305.1 Pelodiscus sinensis
GAACTTTTGCTTAAATTCTCTAATTGTGCTTCCTCATTGCAGTTTTCCATATCTAGCTCTCTGAGCATCTCCCCTCAAATGCTCATGAATGTTTACATTCCCTCCTCTATCAAGTGCATCCAATAACAGAAGCAGGAAACAGCTTCCTGGGACGGTAGCTGCTCACTTCTATACTGGACAAACCTCTCTTAATGCAACCTCATTTTGAGATAAGATTCTTGGGAAAGCTCCAAAATCTCTTCATAGATTAGTAAACTAAAGTGAATCTTTCTTGTTGGAGGGGATGGTTGCACAATCCTATCACTTACAAGTCATGGTTCTCAAATAATCCTTTCAGTTAGGCCCCGTTTTGCTATTCTGGGCACTAAGGCTTTCAGAAATATAAACAAACCATCCATATATAAATACAGGATGGAAGAAAGAAAAACACTGTTATATTCTTTGTGCAACAACTGTCTGTCAAGTACAAACACTCATATCCTTTAATATCATATATTAGTCATGCATAGATATTTGTCTGCTTTTGCTGAGATGTCTGCCTCAAACTGTTCATTGTTTTCAAAAAGGGGCCTGCTGGATAAAGTGAAAAATCAGGTCTACAAAACACTTTCTGTTCTTGTGGTTGTTCCTTAATCTATCTTCCTCATGTTTTGGAATTCATTGTGCTCAAAGCTAATAAACTTGGTGTAAACTTAAACTCCATAAAGTTTAGGAAGAATGTAAGCCTAACAGTCTCTCCACAGTGAGGGAATTTTCCCTCAGATCATTTTCACTTCATTCCTGGCATAATATGGGAAAGCTTCAGTAGCTAATATAAGACTGGAGCTTCATTAATATGTTACCCAAAATTAGAAAGCCAGATTCTGGTCTTAGTGATTCTGGTATAAATCCAGAAGCATTTCTCCTCATAGATATTACTCCAGAGTTTTGTAAATTATATCTGGTTCACTGTTTGGGGGCTTCATAGGGTTGCCAGGTGTCCAGTTTTGAACCAGACAGTCCAGTATTTGAGCTTCCTGTTTGGGAAACAAACTGGGAAAATATGAATGAGAAAATATAAATGTCCAGTATTTTCTAAATAAGATGTAATGTATATTGTGATGTAATGTCAAGTGTGTCCAGTATTTTTGTTGAAACCATCTGGCAACCCTAGGGCTTCATATTTTAAAAATTGCATGATTTTAATGTATATACTACTGTAAAATGTTGGTTATTTTTTTCCAACCAATGAAACCTTACAGAAGAAATATGAGGCCTCTCATCCAAAATCACACACATCCCAAAAAGCCAGGTTAGAAAAATAATATTTCAGGTAATTTCTATAAAAACTTAAGCACATTTAAATGCCTTTCTCACAAGACTGAAACTATACAAACTATGAATGTGGTGCAAAGAAAGAAGACTTAGACCTAATTCGTTTAAGTTATTCTCATTTAAATGATCACATTATTTATCTCTTGTTATGGTTGTTATCACAGCTTTAAAATATTATTTTTCAAAGCTATTTTTCCAAGTAAAATATATTGGATTAGATAAATACATGCAGTGACTCAAGAGCATGTGTACCATCTTCGGGGCAGACTATTAAGACGCGGAGCACAAACAGCAAACTGGCTGTGAGTTCTGTACTTAGATTTCACAAACCAAGTATTGAATATAAATTTATCAGGCACTATAACCAACCAAATACCCAAGGAGTCACAGACAGTCTGCTAGGGCACTCTGATGTAGCTTGTCATTTAAGGCAAACTTGTCCTTGTGATAGATGGCCCCTTATGCCAGAAAAATACAACTATGTTCAAGGTACACCCAGTCCCAAAGGACCAATTATTTATGTCAGGTCAGCTGCACCTTAGATCCCAGCAGCAGAGACCATGATTATTGCCAATGCTATTTCTCTCTCTCTGTATAAAAAAAATTTCCTGTAGGATGACAGAGTGATGACATCATGTCAGTCTGCTCCCTCGCCTCCGCCCTCTGCTGCTTGCTGGGGCCAGCTGCTACATGTGGGCTGCTCCAGCTGCGCTGCTGGTGAGGAGCTGATATGGCTGGGTCCTGTCCACCATCTGAGGCTGACCAGTGGCTGGGGGGCAAGCCGGGACTCGCCCAGCCTCAGCCTGGCCCCCCTCATGGCCAGAGAGAGAGCTGGGGCTAGTGCGCCAGGGCCCAGTCCTGCCCTGCCTGGTGGCCAGAGGTGGGGGAACAGCTGGGGCTGGCTGGCAGGGAGGGTGAGCTAGAGCCAGCCAGAGGATGTGGGGGAAGAGCTGGGACTTGGGACTGGGCTCTCCCTGGGCGAGCGTAGCAAGCAGGGGGACCAGCCCCCTAGCAATAAATTAGCTAAGGATTTATTAATTAAGAAAAGAAATATGAGTTATTTACAAGATTAAAGCAGGTAAATCTGCATTGTGAGCTATAGTCTTAGGTTCCAGAAGCGTTTGTAATTAGTAAGCTCATCCCTTGGGGTTAACCCTGGAGATTTCTTGCTTATGCCTAGAATATAGTCCTGCATTTTGCTCTCAAGAGTTCAAGCACTTTAGGGGAGAGGTTCCTAACCCTTTCTTATTGCATATCCCTTTCCAAGCTGTTGGTATATGCTTACCCTTCTTATCCCTGATACTTTGTGTATTCTTCTTAACACTATCTGTCTTTTAGCCATCTGTTTCATGGTTACGTACAATATAGTGTAAAATATACAATTGACATCCCCCTCTGCCTAGTTCTGAGCTTAGTTAGACTGGACGTTTGCAAGGCAACTGAACTCATACTGTACCGTGTTTGGATGTCGGGGCTCTGTATGCCAGGGTCTCTGTGTATCTGTGTTCTCAATGTTACATTTTGACGTAAATTAACTAGCATATTTTATATAACAAATTCCCAGAGAGTTTTAGAGTTTTGTCTGAGTAGCGTATTATGAAAATTCAATCAACATAAAATAATTAATAAATAAAATCCACCATTACACAATTCTCTGACATACTCTCCAGAGATAGCTCACAGCCCCTTGGGGTATGCGTTCCAGAGTTTTGGAACCCCTGCTTCAGGAGATGCAAAGTGAGATTTGCGATATTCTGAGTGAGATGAATGACTGCAAGTTGTAGTGGCTGAATGGCTAGTTAGAATTACCACTCAAGAGATCACAGTGGCTTCAGGGCTCCTCTCGGACTTCTGACTGCTGCACTAGATTCTGTCCCACTGAACTGATTCAACAAGAGAAGGCTGTGGAGCCCTAACATATGTCTACACTGCAATTAAAAACTTGCAGCTGGCCCATGCCAGTTGCCTTGGGCTCAAGCTGATTATTTGTGGTGAAGATGTTCAGGTTGGGGAGATTCCTTCATGTCTTGTAGTTAGTTAGCACTGGATTTTTTTTCCTTCCTAAATGTAGTACTATGCACGGGTATTGACTAAGGTTGCCAGGTGTCGGTTTTGAACCGGACAGTCTAGTATTTGAGCTTTCTATTCAGGAAGCAAATTGAGAAAATATAAATGTCCAGTATTTTCTAAATAAGATGTAATGTAGATTGTGATGTAATGTCAAGTGTGTCCGGTATTTTTGTTGAAACCATCTGGCAACCCTAGTATTGACTTGACTTTCATCTTGCTTATTTCAGACTAATTCTCCAATTTCACGAGGCTGTTTTGAATTTCTAATCTTGCCCTCCACAATGCTTGCAACAGTTTGGTGTCATCCACAAATGTTATAAGCATACTCTCCACTCCATTACTGAATGTGCTGGATAGACTGCCCCATTAGAGGTTTTCTCCCACTTTGACAGTGAACTATTGAGTATAATCTTTGAGTATGGTTTTCAACTAGTTGGGCATCCTCTCTAATAGTAATTTATTCCTGGCCAAATTTCCTTTGAAATATCATCAATATACAGATGACACAGTTTCAAATCTAGTTTCAACCAGATACTAGCAGTGTAGTAAACAAAATTTGTCCTTAAGAATCCAAAATTCTTGAGGTCTAGCTTTCATACAGTTTGATTTGTAGTGTGCTTTTCATACTACACCAGAGAAATATGCATAAAAAAAGAAAAATGCATGTAAAGTACATATTTATTTTATAGAGCATTTAATGAATAGTTTTGTTTCTCATGGGAAAATGAGAATAAAAAAATAAATTTGCAGTGAAAATAGTACAATAAATTCTTTTGGCACATGATGTAAAACAATAATTGGAGAAAGTCCAACAGGTCTTTTCAGTTAGCCTTTATTTTCCTCTCTGCCTCCTTCAAAATGCCATGTGAACAATTTGTTTAAGATTTTGCTTTTGCTTTGTAGGCAGTGGGCTTTTCTCATTATGCTCCCAGTTCCCTAAAGTTTATTTTCTGCCTTCTTCTTCTGACCAGTGGCTGCAGGAATAATGTATCTAAGAGTAATGAATTCTTTTCAGAACTTGTACAAACTGCTCCTCTGAGTCTTTTCTTGTACATAAACTTAAGCCTCTCTTCCTGTGTCATTTTTTACAATGTATATCTTGGATCCCTGCTGCCATCTTGATGGCTTATTCTGCCTCTTGATAAGGGTAATATTTCACATCCAAAGCACAGCCTCTAGTGTACAGGCAGTCCCCGGGTTACGTACAAGATAGGGACTGTAGGTTTGTTCTTAAGTTGAATCTGTATGTAAGTCGGAACTGGCGTCCAGATTCAGACACTGCTGAAACTGACCGCCAGTTCTGACTTACATACAGAATCAACTTAAGAACCCCAGGCATCCCCAAGTCAGCTGCTGCTGAAACTGATCAGCAGCTGATTCCAGGAAGCCTCGGGGCAGAGCAACTCTGCCTGGGGCTTCCTGTAGTCAGCGCTGGTCAGTTTCAGCAGAAGCTGACTTGGGGACGCCTGGAGCAGAGCAGCTGCGGTGCTGCTGGGTTGCTCCAGTAGCGCCGCTCCTGGGTGCTACTGGACCAACCTAGCAGCACCCCATCTGCTCTGCCCCAGGCGTCCTGATTCAGCCGCTGCTGAAACTGACCAGCAGCGGCTGAATCAGGACCTGGGGCAGAGCAGCTGGGGTGCTGCCGGGTTGGTCCAGTAGTGCCCAGAGCGGGCGCTGCAGGACCAATCAGCAGCGCCCCAGCTGCTCTGCCCCAGAGTCCAAAACAAAAGCCTGGTCTGCTGGGGGGGGGGAGCACACTAGCTGCCCCCCCTCTCCCCAGCAGACCAGGGACACGGGGAGGGGGACGGTCCCCAGCAGACCACAGGCTCACGGACTGAAGCCGCAGCCGCGGCGGGGTCCTGCGCCTCTCAGGCTTTGCCAGAGCAAAGCCTCAGAGGCGCGGGGAACCGCCGCTGCTGCCGCTTCAATCTGGGTGCCTGTGGTCTGCTGGGGACCGTCCCCAGCAGACCACAGGCTCCCGGACTGAAGCCGCAGCCGCGGGGGACCCCAGCAGACCACAGCAGACCACAGGCACAGGCACAGGACGGTCCCCCGCAGACCACAGGCACCCTGATTGAAGCGGCAGCAGCGGCGGTTCCCCGCGCCTCTGAGGCTTTGCTCTGGCAAAGCCTCAGAAGCGCGGGAACCCGCCCGGTGCCCCTGGTCTGCTGGAGACGGTCTCCAGCAGACCAGGGGCACCGGAGCAGCTTATGAACGGGGCTTTCTCGCCCCGACTTCCAGGGCGAGAAAGCCCCGTTCGTAAGTGCGGATCCGATGTAAGTCGGATCCGCGTAAGTCGGGGACTGCCTGTAATGCAGTGTTACTTTCATACCCGTACTTTTTATTTATTTTAATTTCCATTAGCAATGGCAATGCACCTTCTTGCTTATCTGTTTTACTTCAGCCAGTAACAACTGGATAGAAAAATTTTGATGATCATTTTTGAGGATTTTTGTTTACAACGTCCAGGTGTTCTCCATGCCAGCTTGCAGTATGGAGCACACGTTCCCTCTGTCAACTCCTCAGCTGCATTTATGATGTACTTCAGAGGTCTTAGATTAGTTCCTATTACCTCTTACCCACTGCCCCATGGTACATCATAGGCCTTCTCAAACTGCCAGGTATCGCCCAACTCACACTCTGCCCCCCAGAATACCTACTGTAAACATACTGGGGGGGTGGAGTGTTTTTGCCCCCTGCGTCCACCCTTCCCAGTGTTCCGGGGCCAGAGCAACTGGAGCTGCATGCCCTCCACTCTCCCCGTGGTGCTAAGCTGGGGGCTTCCCTCCCTCAGTCTTACCTTCCCGCACTGCCCATGCTTGTACCTCCCATTTTATCATTATTTTTAAAAATTGTTTCCAAATTCATTGTCCAAGTTAGCCACTGTCCATAAATAATAAAACATTCAGCAGAAAGAGAAATTATGTACATTTTCCCACAATGCATAACTAGCCTTTGGAATTCATTTCTACAAAGTATCATTGAACGCCCAATGTTTAGCCTAGTTCCAAAAAGGGTTAGATCTTTTATGGAATGTGTAAAGTTATAGTAAATTAAATAAATAAACATGAATTTTATAAGGGATCTAAACCCTTCAGCTTTGGACTTTCATGATCTAACTGCTGGCTATTGTGGATTAGGTTCCCTGGGCATAGATAAACCCTGTTATTACCTAAGGTAGGGTTGCAGCTTGCACTTTTCCATGAGGTGTGGTGAACATGTCAATGCCAAAATGCTGGAGAAAATAATTCTTAATAACAACAATTCCAAATTCCTGAACACTGATTTCTGTAATATCTTTTTGAGAGGATATAGCTTGACCCCATTTGGGGGAACAGATGAGGGGTTGGATGTTTCTTATGGACGTTCACTTAAAAAGGCAATAATTTTTGCTGAATCAAACAGGCTGAGGATATCCATTGCCGTGTTTCCTGTGTTAATGAACTTAGTTTATGTCATGGCTCATGGCTTAAAAACTCCCTTTTACAACAAAGATTGACCCAATTAAAGCGTATTTTTGCCTAGAAGTAGATGGCAGTCACGCAATAAGCAGTGATTGAATTAATTCTTGTTTTGAGGGGTAGAGGGAGGGATATCATTCAGGTTGTTAGACCCCTTCCACAATGTGGTCTTTTAATGTTTTGGGTTAGGTAGCAGGCTTAGCCTTATCAGGATTCAGTCAATATACCTGCTCCATTATATTAAGCTCCTGAAAGCAGTTGTCCCTGCCATAGGACAGTTCAGAGCAGCTGCCTCAACTGTCCTATCAATGGATCCCAGGGCAATCTGGGAGATTACAGGGGCGGAGGGGAGACTGGTGCAGAAACCAGAACAGATCCTTGTGGAATGCCACTTGAGACCTCCTCCAACCTGACATAATTCCATTGATTAGCTTAGGTGGAGAGATGCCTAGCCTGCTGGCTTTTTATGATTCCCATTCCAAAGCAACTATCTTTCCTCATTCATTACATAAAAAGCCCAGGTATCTAACTCAGGCTTTATGGATCCTTGTGCTTTTCTAGACACTAAAAGATGCTCAGTGTCTCTGTGCCTAAATTTCTTCATGAATCTGCTCCTACATTCCTTTAACTTCTTTTTTGTCTGAAGGAAGACTGTTAGGTTGTGTGAGGGCTTTTTTGTTAGCTTTTCAAGGTTACCCATTTCATCACGCCAAACTCATTTTTGTACATTTACATATTTATTTCTGCCTGTCACTTTGATAAAATGCCTGTAACTTGATGGAAAACTTAAATGCATTTCTTGGTGTTACAAATGCTTAGTGCGTGCTTTCAAGAACGATGTAATTAATGTTTACATTTTTATTTGAAGAAAACTTCAGTTTAGACAATTTCTCTCTGTGGAATATTAATCATATACACAGAAGTTCACATGGAAGTTCATATTCCTCCTGTGTAGAATACTGCCAATAAAAAAATCCTTCCTGCCCTCCATGTCATTTCCAACTCATTCTATTTTGCACACTGCAAAATGCATACTTAGCAGTAGGAATGGAAATACATCAGAATGAATTCAAAAACTTGCTGTTGTATGTCAAAGTCCAAATGGATTATTTTTACTAGTATGACACTAGATTGGAAATCCCGGGCCTAGAATGTTTTCAATAGTCGTTTATATAAATGTAAATAGTCTAGTAACATGTCGTTACCGAATGTCATCTATAGCCTCCACAGTGGAGACCTACAAAATGTGGAGTCATGTATAAAATGACAGCTAAAAGCTTCAAGAAAGAAGATCGGGGGTTAAATTGCTTATTTGCAAACAACCCCTAGAATATTTTCTTAAGGTTTAAAAAACCTTGTTTTTCCACTCTGGATACCTCCTCCCCCCACAAATACTTGCTCAAAAGCCTTACTTTCTTTTCCATATAACATCTAAAGTCCTTCTCATTTCCCTCTGACCCTCCACAGTAGAAGGGATCCCATCAGCAATATCCTAAAAGAGACATTCCTGTCAATGTCCTTTTCCTTCCTTCCTTCCCACTGTTTTGTTGTTTTTCTTGTAAACTGTTTAGAAAAGCTGCTAAGATTAGACATCTCCTTGGATCAGTAGCCATTGCCTTCCTGGAGTGACAGGCTAATTTCCGCTCTTTCTCTTCATAGTCTTGTATCTTGCTAACTCTGCTGTGGGAACTTGGGAACTAAATATCAGCAGCTTGATAAGGCTTACCTAGTTCTTCATTTTTGTACTTTGGCAAATGAAATAATCTCTGTGACATATGGGTTTTGGAGGGAAGGGGTTAGCAATTTTTGTGCACTGAAAACCAGAACCAGAAATGACAAAAACATCATATTTGTCTTTTATTAACCATCATATGAAAGTGTGCATTTCATTTATTGTATTTTGTAAATATAGTCAGAAATTGTTTTCAAAAATGTAAGTTTCTTATTAGTGATTCTACAGCATTTTGATAATTGGATTGAATTAGTCCCTACAAAGAAGGAAGGGGGATGTAGATTGGCCTAAGAAACCCACACATTGTGGTTTTGTTTACTCAAGCTGTGGGATTTAGTTCTTCCTGATTTCATTATAAATTTCCATAGAGTAAGATCAATAAATGTTAATTTTGCATTAGGATTGACTGAAGAATTTTATTTAGAGTTTTCAGCACTAAACTAATGCAGAAACATCTTGCAACTAATCTAAATAAATGAGACGAACAAGACATGGTACATCTGTTTTGCCTAGGGTTGCCAACACTCTGGGTTTTGCTGGGAGTTTCCCAGAATTGCGCTTTTCAGGCCAAATTAGGAGATCAGCTGCTAAAAGTCCAGTGGGATTAGGGTAGGCTCCGTGCTTGCCCAGGCCCTGTGCTACTTCCATCACACCCTTCCTTATGGCCCCTCCGTGCACTACTCTTGCCCTGAGCAACATCTCTGCAGTTCCCATTGGCTGGTTCTGAGAGAAGCATGGAGCCAGGGAATTGGAGCCTGCCTTGGCCACTCTGTGACATTGACCAGTGGTAAGCATTGCCTGGCCGGAGCTCATGCCACTCACCCCCTCCCACACCTCAAACCCTTGTCCTAGATCTGAGTCCCCTCCTAGAGCCCGTAAACCCTTCCTGTTCCGTAATCCCTTGTCCCAGGCTCAGTCCAGAGCCCTCTCCCACACTCCAGACCTCTTGGTCCCAGCCCAGATCCAACACCTCCTCCTAGTCCCAAACCACTGCACCATCCTAGTGAAAGTGAATGAGTAGGGGGAGGGAGAGTAAGTGATGGAGGGAGAGCAGATGGAGCGACGGGGGCAGGACCTTGAAGAAGGGGCAGGGTGGGCCCTCAGGAAGGGGCATGACAAGAGTGTTTGTGTAAGTAGACAGTTGACAAACCTAGCTCTGCCCTCCATGTTATTTGTAAAAGGATAGATGTTTAGTAGACAAATACCATTAATTGAACTGAAATTCATGTAGCTAATTTCTCTTCATTATTAACAGTTCTAGCCTGATTAATTCTCCCTTGGTGGAAGGTCACAGAGCAGTGTGCTACTCCTTTAAAACTTGGTTGAGCCTCTGAAGAAATGCGCCCTTCTGATTCACAGGGTGACTACTATGGGAAAGGCAAAGATAATGTAGTCTTGCTTTCAGAGAGTTATTTTACCCCAGCAGAGCATTATGTCAAATTCATGTGGCTCAAAAGAAGGGAACTACAGAATGTCGAGGATTGGCCGGGGAGGGGGGGAGGGGAGGTGTTTTCAAAAGGATGTATCTAACTCTGAGCTGAATAAACTCCCATGGAGGCTCAAAGTGGAACAGCTGACGAAGTTCTTGGCTGGGAATTCTCTGACTAAAACATACTGCTCATAACTCCCACTGCAGTTTCTTCCCTCAGGCCTACATGTTTGGAGAGCACAATAATACTATTGTGTTCACTGCGTCCTTGGCATAGGATCCTGTGTAATTCAATGTTAGGGTAAACTAAGCACTGGTCCTGCTAAACAGCCTCTGAGAGGCCTTGTTCTATGAGTTGATGTCATTATTTTATCTGATAGAGTGTACTCTTTTTTCAGTGTATTTGATGTCATCTATGTGGGTTACTTACTTTTTATTGCTGTGATGTAGTTGGGTATCGCTTGAAGTTCTCTTGTTTTGATAAGTTTTTAAAAAAACTACCATCAGAGCACCATGACAGAAAATGTTTCAAATCAGACTCAGCCTATGCCGGTACTAAAATAAAGATGCCTTGTTGTTGCTTTAATGCAAAATCCACAGAAATCTAATTTTAAGAACAGGACAGAAAATTCAGTTTATATTCAGAAGTTTACATTTGTTTCATTTATTCTTATGAAATGGGCATTGGATAAATATAATGTCCAAATAGATCTACTATTCAGTCAAAACTGTCCAGATGCTTAAATATTGTTAAATTAGCATGCTTTTGTTAAATGTGTTTATGAGAGACAGAGATTATTGCAGCTGCTGAGTTTTCCTTTGTGTGTATGTAGAAGAAAACACTAGACGAAGAATTTCCTTTCAAACTTCCTTTCTGGTTTCACTTCTGGGAGACACATGTAATCAAAATCTGGTCAAATAAGGATTGTAAGTTTTTTCCCCCAGCCATTTTCTTTAACCTCTGCATGCTGACAAGTATTTCCTGTCTGAGTTTGTTTTAAAAGACAACTCTCCTCCTGCCTAACCCTCTACAAAGACCTGGCAGCAGCAGAAAAAGAGGGGTAGAAATCTGTTAGTAGAGATAAATAGGTGGTTTCTGGAGCTGGACATGTTCGTGGAGGTCAATTTAGAGCTAGCAATAGAAAACTCCATGACAACGTGGCAAACCCACAGTTATGAGAATTGGACTAGTCAGTCTCACTTTGAGGCAACTGTGTGTAGTAAGAGGACAATAAAAAGAAAACTGCTTGGTTACAATTGTCTAGCAATACCACCACTTCACTCACAGCAATACTTATATCAGCTCTTCGGCTATTTCAGTTATGATGTATGGGATATAAAAGAAGACTGGGATTGCAATAAACTACTTCTTAGTTCCTGTCTAATTTCCACTGTATAGCAATGGCAAAGTCCCCATTAACTTCAATACCAGACTGCCCTTTGGGGCCCATTCATTCAAGGGAGATTTTCCCATTGACTTTAATGGCAATTGAATTGGGCCCATGCAGAGGGAAAGAATTGGATGTGCCGGTTGGATAATGTTTACTATTTGCATCTATCCAGGTGAGTTTACATAAAAATCTGTGCCTAGTGTGAAGAGCATCTTCTACCATCAGCCATGATTAGAAGTTTAGAAGACTTGAAAACTCATTAGCAAGAATTAATGAAAAGGGAACCAAGTCAAATGTTTATTTAGAATATCTTTGACCAGTAGCACCACTACATTATGTATCTGTCAGCATTCTGTTTACAAATTGTGATTTTTAAAGGGACTTTTACAGTCACAGTAATTGCAACCTGCTTTGTTTGAAAATAGCCTAAATTCACTCTCTTAAAAATGATTTAAAAGCAAAGATTGCAAGTTACTTTTAGGTTAAATGTTTTAAAAAAAGATTTGAATATTGTGATTCACTCCTGCTATTTTAAAATGGTCTGACTGTTTGAGAGCCTTTTCCAATATCATAGGAGACAATTTCTGAGCCCAATTTCATTTCCCAAGCCAACATGCAATTAGTCCGTTTGGTAGCAGGAGCCAAATACATGCAGAGTAGGGCTGTCAATTGACATGCATTAATACCTGTGATTAACTCAGTCCAGGATTAACACGTTAAATTTTTTATCGTGTTAATCGCAGGCATTAATGCTGCGCTGCCCTTTTGAAGTGCTGCTGCGGTGCTTGAAAGGGGCAGCAGCCTGGAATCAGCTGGGGACTCCCCAGCTGACCCCGGGCTCCATTGCCCCTTTGAAACATGCATTTAGCAGCTGCCCCTTAGAAACGCCCCCTCCGCATGTTTCAAAGGGGCAGTGGAGCCCGGGGTCAAATGGGGAATCCCCAGCTGATCCCAGGCTCCGGGTGGCATTGCCCCAGAACCCGAGATCAGCTGGGGATTCCCCAGCTGACCCCGGGTTCTGGGGAAGTGCTGTGCAGAGCTCAGGATCAGTTGGGGAGTCCCCAGCTGACCCCGGGTTCTGGGGAAGTGCTGTGCAGAGCTCAGGATCAGTTGGGGAGTCCCCAGCTGACACCGGGTTCCAGGGCTGCCCCTTTCAAATGTCACCTCCGCACGCATTTGAAAGGGGCAGCCCAGGAGCCCAGGGTCAGCTGGGGATTCCCCAGCTGATCCTAGGCTCTGCATAGCACTTCCCCAGAACCCGGGGTCAGCTGAAGAATCCCCAGCTGACCCTTGGTTCCACTGCCACAGGAAGCCCAGGATAAACTGGAAGCCCTCAGCTGACCCCAGGTTCCGCTGCTGTGCAAGCCTTGGAACGTGTCCCCCCAGCGTATTGGTTTCTGCTGAACCAGTTCTCCACAGCCAATTGCTTTCCGTCTCTTCTCTGCTTCTTCAGAGTTCAAACATCCCGGCTTCTGTTTCTCCTGAGCAACGCATTACTAGAGGGTGTTAGCGACTTGCATGAGAAAGAATGGGGCTAGTGAGGTACAGATATCTCTTTGGGAAAGGAGCATTTCTAGCCTTTAAAGAATGATACTTTCAGGAATAACATTTCCTTGCCAGCAAATAACTTTCTAATGCTGAAGTATAATCAGTGAGTGGCTTGGTAGGCATAACTGTGATGGGTAAATGACATACATAGAAAGATGCCTGTGAGGTTGTGTGTTGCTTTAGCTCTCACAATGGTTGGAAGTGCTTGAACGTTCATAGTTAATTGTGACATCTATCAAACATCTTGACATCTGGAGGAGTGTCAGTCAAGCTGTCCTACAACCTTGTATTATCTATAGTAGTTTGCAAATATAGCACCTTTCAATATCGTTTCATAGATGAGGAAAACCAAAGCTCAGGAAAGTTCAATACAAACAATATTACTTTTTTATATGTCTTTATATATTTGTCTTTGCATCACACTAACCTTATAGAACAGAAAGCAGTATAGTTCTAATGAAAATGTTCTCTGGATCTGTTGGCTTGACTAAGAATGACATCCTCTCTATAGATTTGTATAGTTACCCTATATCATTCTATAAAATGGATATGATTATTTGTGGAATTCTTCTTGGCTGTTTACAAAAAAAATCTATGAACAGGGTACCATCTTTCTTTAAATTCCCTAGGAATTTGCCATAAGCATCACAGGCCTCTAGACCAAATCCTACTTGCTGAACTCCTGTAAGTAGCATGAGTCCCACTCAAACCACTAGGATTGATTGTGTGAGTAAAGCAGGTGTAAGCAAAGTCTGAATGAGCTTTTTCCTGACATCTAGTCATGAGCTGTGGAAGAGGAATTCACAATCTGATCTTGTTTTCATGGATACACCTTCATGGCCTAAGTCAGGAGTAGGCAATGATTTATAGACTGGGGGCCACTTTAGAAATTTTTGAAGTGGCCCAGGGTAGGGCCATGACATTTCCGTGCTTCCCCACCCACAGACCCTGATTGGTCTGAGGGTGGAGGAGTGATGAAGTCTTTGTCACCCCCCCCCCCCCCGGGAGAACCACCAGCAGTTCTGAACAGCTGGCGATTCCCTCTAAGTACCTGTGCCCCTGACAGTGGGAGGAGACTTTGCATGCTCCCTCCAGCCTCCCCCAGGTCAATCAGGACCTGGGGAGGAGGAGCACATGAAATCTCTTGTCCCTGCCCCCTCCCTGTGGCTGGCTGTTGACTTTAAGAGCTGAGCCCCTTGCAGGGCAAGAGGAGACTTCATGTGCTCCCCTCCGCCCACAAGCCTGGATTGGCCCGGGGGCAGAGGGAGTGTGCAAAGTCTCCTCCCACCCTGTCAGGAGCACGTGGCGCTTCTAAGCGCTGTGCACTCCGTGCAGGGCAGGAGGAGACTTTGCACACTTCCCCCCACCTCCAGGCCCTGATTCAGCCCACGGACGCCCTTGTGCCCATTCATGGCCTCAGTGCTCAGCATGATGGGATTACTTGCCCAAATAATCACTTTTTGCTCTGTAGGGTTCCCAGCCCCCTTTTTATTGGGGCAGGTGTAATAAAGCATTATTATCCTTGTTGCGTGAATTGAGGGGCAGCAGAACTGTGCTTGGTGTACCCTGATTGTGGGACTCACCCTCAACTAAATGGTACATACTAGGCAGGGAATGTGGGTTCCAAAGCCCAGGGAGAGGGTGGGGCTTGCATAAGGGGTCTGATGTCATTTTTTCCCCCGTGTAAAATAACAGAGCTAATTTAGTCTCAACTGAGAGTTTTGTTACACACTGCAGAGCTAGAATTACTGATACCTGGGTATAAGCATTAGATCTGCTTTGGGACAGTGTCTCTCATTCGAGAGACTGCCCCACTTTCAGCTGAAATCATTGGGAGCTGTGTTAAGTGCTGAGACCTGAAGACATCCTGGCAGACTGGTGATTGGCTGGATGGCAGAGCACCTGGAGGAGTGGTATACTCATTGGCCAACAGAGCAGCCAATAGGTAAAGGCCAAGTGCTGATTGGCTGGCAGGTCAGCTGTCAGGCTATGTCTACACTGCGGGGAAAAGTCAGAAAAAGATCTGCAATTTGAGTAGCTTTTTCTGCTTTTCTTCCGAAAGAGGTTTTTCTGACATTTGGCTCATCTACACGGGGCCAAATCGCAGGAAAAAAGCCTCTTTCAGAACATCCCTTCTTCCTCGTAGAATGACGTTTACAGGGATGCTGAAAAAAAATGTGTCTGCTATTCTGAAATTTTCCTTGGACACAGCAGAGCTTTTCCAGGATACCTCTGTATCTCAGAAAAGCTCTGCAGTGTAGACTTAACCTCAGGGCACATCTAGACTACATGGATCCAGCAACGGAGCCATGTAGATTAGGGTTGTAGGCAAAGGGAAATGAAGAAGTGATTTAAATAATCGCCGCTTCATTTAAATTAAAATGGCTGCCGTGCTGTGCCGATCAGCTATTTGTCTAGACGCTCCACGGTCAACATCAAAGGCATTTGTCAACCTCCCCATTATGCCTCGTGGGATGAGGTTTACCAGGGAGGTCGACAAATGCCTTTGATGTCGACCGCGGAGCGTCCAGACTACAGCGCTGTGCCGACAAACAGCTGAACGGCCCAGCGCAGCAGCCATTTTAATTTAAATGAAGCAGCGATTATTTAAATCGCCGCTTCATTTGCCTTTGCTGAGTAAACAAATCTACATGACCCCGTCGACGGAGCCATGTAGTCTAGAGGTGCCCTTAGAGGCACCCAGAGGGTGGTATGTAATTATTCCAGATCACTGGGTGAGGCTCGAGCCAGTTTTGTGTTGTAATGTTGAAAAGGAGCCCCTAGATACTGAACCTGGCCCTTGTTGCTGCCAACTTTGATTATCAGAAGGGTTACACTAGCAGAAATTTTATTCTGTTGTTAAAAAATATGTGGCAGGAAATTCGTCAGCCAGACTATCCAGGAGTGACTAGCTCTGATTTACTTCCAGCATGATGTGCTTCAACCAGTCCCCCTCCCAGCACCTCATTCTTAAAGCTGTTTTGCCTCCAAGATACTTTTACCAGCTGCAGTTTTTATCGCTTGGAGCCCTAGAAGGCTGCTCCTCAGATGGCCATTACTACACAGTCATGTTTTTGACAGCAACAGGATGTGTAGTGGAAAATCCCAATTTTCTGTGTCAAAGCACAGAATTCTCTTCACAAAACAGTTCTCCCATCCTTTTCCTAAGGCAGTGTTTCGCAAAGTGGTCCGTGGGGCCACTCTGAGAAAGCTGCTACCAGGCAGCTCCAATTTGTTTGCTTACTGGTTCCTCAGCCGTAGAGCCTCGCAGGCGCCCATTGGCTGCAATTCGCTATTTGCAGCCAAGGGGAGCTGCAAGAAACAGCTGCCCAGGTCATGACCTACACCAGTGTAAATATTAGGAGACCAATCTGAAGTCAGTGTAGTTGTTATTTACACTAGTATGTTTCCCAAGAAACAAGACTTGGACTCTGGTACGAACAGGAGCGGCCCTAGACTAGCTGCCAGCAACTGGTGCCCTAGGCGAACCATGCAATCGGTGCCCACACCTCCAAGCCCCTCAATGATATTGCGCCACCATTTGGCGCCCCATTTAACTTGGCGCCCTAGGTGACTGCCTCGTTTGCCAATATGGATGGGCTGCCCCTGGGTGTGAATGTTTGAGGTGGGGGAGGTGAATGGAAGGGGATGAAGGTGTTATTAATAAACAAGAGAAGACGAGTCTAGAATGTGCCTCAGCCAGCTGCAGTGAAAAGGGAGACACCCAGATTCCTCTGCTGGGGGCAGTGGTATCTCAAGTTATCACTATCTGGCTACGTCTACACTGGCCCCTTTTTCGGAAGGGGCATGCTAATTTTGAAAGTGGGAATAGGGAAATCCGCAGGGGATTTAAATATCCCCCGCGGATTTAAATAAACATGTCTGCCGCTTTTTTTCCGGCTTGGGGAAAAGCCGGAAAAAAAGCGTCTAGACTGGCCCGATCCTCCGGAATAAAGCCCTTTTCTGGAGGATCTCTTATTCCTACTTTGAAGTCTCGTGCTTAAAGGCCCCCCCCCCCCCCCAACTGTGTGTCAGGCTCTTCACCTTTGCCTGCCTCCTTGAGAGACAGCAAACTTTTCTCACATACTCTGGTTGTCCTTGCAGACACCACAGCATTCCCAGCCATGGAGCTGGACTCACTGCAAAGCAGTTGCCAGCTCTTTGACCTCCTGATGCATGTCCTGGTGCAGTTACTGCAGGCTGCCCTCATGGCAAAGCAGGAATAGGACTCCCTGTAGGGCACCTCTTCTTCTTTCTCCATGTGCTGTTCATGCAGCACATCGCTGCTCTTGGTTCCGACTGGTGGACTGCATCGTCATGGAGTGGTGGGACGATCAGCAACGACTTCAGAACTGCATGTGGAAGGACACCTTCATGGCGCTGTGAGAGTGGCTCATCCCTGACCTCAGTCAACAGGACACCCACATGTGACCCTCGATCCCCCTCCAGAAGCGAGTTGCCATCGCACTCTGGACGTTTGCCACTCCAGACTGCTCCATTGGGAACCAGTTCAGCATGGGGAGATTGACCGTTGGGGTTGTGGTCATGCAGGTATGATTCTCTTGTGCTATTGTCCCAGGAGGGTGGTGAACTTCTGGAATGGGGTACTCTAGGGAAGGGGGGTGGAAGCTCCCTTCCCGGGAAGTTGACCAGTTCTGGCTTCACAAAGCCTTGCTGGGGGATGGGGCAAGTTAGGGTTGGTCTTGGTGTGGGGGAAGGGGCTTGGGCTAGGGAAATTCCCGAGGGCTCTGGCAACCCAGTGATTCTATGTTTGTCTACTTCTACAGGGCCATCAACACTATCCTGCTGTGCAGGGTCATCATACTGGGCAACGTGGATCTCATCCTTGCTGGCTTTGCCACCATGGGCTTCCCCAACGGTGTGAGGGCGGGGGCGGGGGGAACATTGATGGCATCCACATCCCAATCTGGGCCCCTGACAACCGGTCATCAGATTATATCAACCACAAGGGGTACTTCTTCATGGTCCTGCAGGCCCTCATGGACCACTGAGGCCGCTTCATGGACATCAACACCCGCATCTTCAGGAACTCCAGCTTGTTCCAGAAGATGCATGTTGGCACTTTTTTTCCTGACTGCACCATCAGGATCGGGGATATGGACACGCCTATGTGCATCATAGGAGCCGATAGAGGAGGTATCTGAGCCTCTAGCTATCGTCTTTGGAAAATCTTGGGAGACAGGAGAGATTCCAGAAGACTGGAAAAGGGCAAGTATAGTGCCCATCTATAAAAAGGGAAATAAGAACAACCCAGGAAACTACAGTCCAGTTAGTTTAACTTCTGTACCAGGAAAGATAATGGCGCAAATAATTAAGGAAATCATCTGCAAACACTTGGAAGGTGGCAAGGTAATAGGGAACAGTGAGCATGGATTTGTAAAGAACAAATCATGTCAAACCAATCTGATAGCTTTCTTTGATAGGATAACGACTCTTGTGGATAAGGGAGAAGTGGTGGATTTGGTATACCTAGACTTTAGTAAGGCATTTGATTCGGTCTTGCATGATATTCTTATCAATAACTCGGCAAATACAACATAGATGGGTCTACTATAAAGTGGGTGCATAACTGGCTCGATAACTGTACTCAGAGGCTGCGTCTAGACTGGCAAGTTTTTCCGCAAAAACTTGCCAGCTGTCTACACTGGCCGCTTGAATTTCTGCAAGAACACTAACTTCCTACTGTCTGAAATCAGTGCTTCTTGCGGAAATGCTATGCTGCTCCCGTTCGGGCAAAAAACCTCTTGCGCAAATGCTTTTGCATAAAAAGGCCAGTGTAGACAACGCGGTATTGTTTTGCGCAAAAAAGCCCCGATCACGAAAATGGCAATCTGGGCTTTCTTGTGCAAAACCGCGTCTAGATTGGCACGGACGCTTTTCTGCAAAAAGTGCTTTTGCGGAAAAGCGTCCATGCCAATCTAGCAGCGCTTTTCCGTTAAAAGCATTTGTGGAAAATCATGCCAGTCTAGACGTAGACAGAGAGTAGTTATTAATGGTTCTCAATCCTGCTGGAAAGATATAACAAGTGGGGTTCCGCAGGGGTCTGTTTTGGGACCAGCTCTGTTCAATATCTTCATCCCACACCCCTCTCTTCCCCTGCTCTACCTTCCTCTCCCAACCCCCTCCTCTGAGGATACAACCTCTGGTCCTGCTAGTCCAGAGACCAGTGCAGGGAATGGAGGCAGCCTGAGTGTTCCCACTGGAGATCCTCATGGGGTCAGTGCTGCCTGCGGGTCATGCGAGGTCGGGAGGATGGCATGGGAGATGTGGCTTGTGCCTCACTCACAGCTGGTCCAGCTGTGAAGAAAAGCGAGATGGGCAGTCATCCCAGGAGACACTGTGTCTGAAGCCTAGCACTCAGCTCTGAGCTGAAACCGAAAGGTTTTGAAGCAAGGCCATCTGAGGCCTGGACAGCAGGCACTTCCCTGCAGGGACATGGACATCCGAGGGGGGAGCCTTGCTCCCCCCATATCCCAGGGACAAGCAGGCATGGGAAGGGGCCAGCCAGGCCAGGAGCCTGTGGGCGGGAGGAGAGCAGCAGAGTTGCTCTGCTTCCCTCTGTGCCATGAACACGGAGAGGACTTCTATCCCTGCTCTCTGGAGGGGGGGAGGGTGCTGGGGGAGGTGTGTATCAGCAGCAGATACCACTTGCCAGGGTGGGTGTTACTGGGGTCCCCTCCACCTCCTTCCCCTTCTGGCAGTCTCCCCCAGCAGGGGACCAGTGTCCTTCGCCTTTCCGTGCTTGCCCAGGAGCAGATGCTGCCCCAAGAGTGTGGACATGCCCATCTGCCATGTGCAGCACTGCTGTGTGTGTGTCTCTGACCCCATCCTCTTTAGTGGTGGCTTGTGGTGGGAAGGTGTACCACCACAGGGTCAGGAGTAAGGCAGGCCTGCCTGTGCAAGAACCCTGTAAGCAGGAGTTAAAGATTCTTGTGGCAACCTCATTGTGGCTGTCTGCTCCAGACTAGTGTTCCATGTGCACCCACATGCACTGGCTGCTGTGCAATCCCCAGATCTAGAAGGCCAGGTGAGGAGTGTGCAGCCCGTCATCACCTGCTGCTTTCCCCCATGTGTGTCTAGGGAAAGTAATGGAACTCACCTGATGGGCCTCCCCCAGCCTCATCTAAGCCCTGGGACACATCCTCGGGATGGGGGACGCTCCACGGACAAGCTGAACTCCTGGCTGGGGGGCATGCTGTCAGTGCTGGCCTCCCCATTTTCCTCCTCCAGCACCTCCTCCTCCTCCGACTCCACAGCCACACCATCCTGGATGTTGACGGTAGGCATCTTCCGGACAGAGTCCACAATAAGGGTGAAGAATTGACCCCCTTTCCCAGGATGTGGTGGAGCTGATTAAAATACTGGAAGGTCTGAGGTGCTGCTGCAGAGCAGGAGCTGTGCTCCTTAGTCTTGGTATAGGCCTGCCTCAGCTCCTTCACTTTCATCCTGACCTGCTTCTGGGTGTGGCTGCAGCCCTTCTGGCCATAGATATTAACATTCCTGTGCCTAGTGCAGAGATCTTGAATATTTGTTTCCTCTCCCCAGATCTCAATGGGATCCAGGATCTCCGACCAGGATGGTGCCCTCCTCTTTCACCCCTGGCAGGGGCTTCAGAGGTGGCTGCCGGCTCCCTTGAAGCCATGGAAGGCACACACACATACCTCCTGTTACCTTCCAGGACACAAGAATCAAATCACTGCCTTAAAAAAAGTTCAGGGAAGTCTTTCAAAAGTAGAAATGGGAATCAGAGCTCCAACTTTCAAGGATTTTTTCCAGTAGGATGTTGTTCAAGAATTCCCCTTGTTTTACAGAACTCATTCTTAGGGCAGTTTGAAAATCCCAGCCTAAACCTATTTTCCATAAAATATTCATGGTATCCTTTTATTGAGAGTTTGCAACTGTGCTACTCAAGTTTCAGTTTCCCAAGTGTTCATAAAAAGGCACATACTTAAAGGCAGCTTTAGTAACACAAAATTGGTCCCTGTGTGGCTGAGATGATCACTTTGAAAATATTTTCCATTCATGAAAATCTATTCAGCTTTCTTTTCCTTCCACGGTGATGAGAAGAAACAGGATTAAATTGCTGTACCAAACAAACTAGTGAAAAGAGGAACAACTAGACCAATTGATAAGAGAATCTAGAAAAGAACTCATTCCCAGGAATTTATCATGACAAGCTAATGTTAGATTATTCCAGTTTGCTCTTACTGAATTTATAATGAAAGAAATGCTTGGGCATATGCTATGCTATATAATACTAGGCTACTCAGATTTTGTCTACACCAGCACTTTTGTTGAAAAAACAGAGCTCTGATCGACATAAGCTCTTTTTCATTGACAAAAGCTCTGGTGTGGACAGCACTATGTCAGTGGGGGGTACGCATAGACTACAGAGCTTTTCCAAGATACCAGAGGAATGCATCTGCTTTTCCGAAAAAAATGTCGGAAAAGCAGACATGTTTTTCAGCATCCCTGTAAATCTCATTCTATGAGGAAGAAGGGATGTTCTGAAAGAAGGTTTTGTTCAGACATTTGGCCCCGTGCCAAATGTCAGAAAAACCTCTTATGGAAGAAAAGCAGAAAAAGATACTCAAATTGTGGGTCACAATTTGTGTATCTTTTTCTGACTTTTCTTTGTAGTATAGACACAGCTTGGGAGACACTCTGCCAGCATAGCTACTGCTACTCATCAGGGGTCATTTAATTATGTCAGCAGGAGAGCTCTTTCCATCTAGCATAGAGGAGCAACACAGGAGATCTTACAATGGTGCAGCTGAAATAGTATAGCTGGGCTACTTTTTAGTCTGTAGTGTAGACATAGCCTCAGTCTATGAAAGAGAAGGACTCTACAAGGCACCTCTTTATAGTTGTGTGCAAGGATTTATCTGCATGGCTTATATTGATATTAATAGCAGTGTTACAGCAAACCCCTCAGAGATTATCCTTTATAGTATGGCACATATTTTAACACATTATTTACAAGAGAAAGGATACCTTATTCAATTTTCCTTCCTGTATGGGTTTATCTAACCCACCCCCTCAACTTCCTGTTTATTCACCATGCCCCTGAGCTCCTTTTTCAAAATGTATTCCTATAGATCCATTGGAAACTTAGGTCCATGGCCTGGGGAACGTACGCTTCCTGAAACCATAGCCATTTTGTATCCATTGTAGAACTAAGAGTTCAGGCTCATAGTGAGGCATTTTATGAGAGGGGAGGAGAGAGGTGTCATGGGTGGCAGTAATGGGAAATCCCAGAGGCATTCTGGCCGACTCACTTAGAATTTCTTCATGGGTTCTGGTGTGAAAATATGAGCGTGGGACTTCCCCTCTCCTTCTGCGTGATGAAGCTGGCACTTCTATGTTGTTTGTCTCTACTGTGGTGAAGCTTATTCCACCTTTGTGAAGCATCGCAGTTCACAACTAACACTCGCCCAGCATAGCCTATGTGTTTCCTACTGGCTAGTCTTCTACTTTGCTGAGAGGAAAGATGATTTCTTCACTTTCTCACCACTCTTGCATACACATGGATTTATATTCACATTTATATTCAGATTTATATTCTGCATCACAGTAAGCTCATTACACCTCTCAGTTACACTGGCTTCCATCAGAATAACTGAGGGTTTAAGATCCCTGTACTGGGAAGTATGGCTGGAGAGGCATTGATGCTAGCTGTGGGGAGGAGTATGTGAGCGGTGCTCTGATGTATTGTATCCCTGAAGATAATCTTCATTGAGTAGTCTCTTTCTGTAAAAGCCCCAGGGAGAAATTAGCTTCCCTCCTCTGTCTGAAACCTTAGGTGAGGACAGTGAATCAAAACCAGTCTGCCTTTTTCTGAGGATGAACTCAGAACTGTCATTGAAGGGAGTGGATCCATTGTCTTCAATAGGAAATAGATCAGTCCCTAAAAGACTAGTCAGAGTCAAATTCTCCTTTTTGTTTCTTAAATGAAACTCTACCGTCCTTTGAGGATGTTTGAGGTATGTATGTATTTGGACTCTTTCTAAAGTATTTCATATAAGGTTTTTATCATCCATTTCTCCTGCTTCTCAAGGGCTTCCTCAATAAGTCTTTCAGGACTGCAAATGTTTATGTTCCAGACAATGGTATAAAAATGAAACGAAATCTGTTTTAATGCAATTTCAATCTTTTTGGCATAGAAATGTTGCTGTAGCCTTTGTACATACACTGTAAAATCTTCATCTCTTCCACTCTAATGGAGCCTGATCACTTTTCCACAAATAACCATTTTACCTTTTCTTTCTTTCAACCAGATATCGTTTCCTTCACTGCTACTTCACTGGCTGCTTTGCTCTTTTAAAATCATCCCATCCTCGTTGCCAGAAATTCTTGTTATTTCTCCAGCTGCCCACTCAGCCAAAGAAATCAATAGCTTCTGCTGGCTAAAAGAGCAAATAGCACGTAAGAAATACACAAAATGTTATAAGGGTGAAATACCCTCCTGTAAAGATAAAGATCACAAGGTCTAGGTACCACTTTCATAAGCCTTTAAGGGGTGTCAATGTTTGTGGCTGGCCTTCTAAGCAGAGGTGAATTTCACTCAGAATTAGCACATTGGAATGCTCCTTGTTACAGTTACCACCCACTACACTCTTAGGTCCAGTTCCAACTTCAGGCTTCAGTCCACTAGCCATGAACTGTGCTATACAGTGAGTGTTCAGAATGTAAAGGGACAGCCACACAGTCACAATTTATAAAGCTAAACCTGCCCCGGGCATAATGGAATACTTTGATGATGGGGTTGTAATTTTTATCCTTCTGTCCAAAAAAAAAGTGTGAATACAGCCTCTCTTTCTATTTTTCATGATAATTATATAAATGGTTGCATAAAAGAAGAAAACTTTTCTTTATCCTAATTTTGACAGGATGTACAGAGTTTTATGGGCAGTAAATTCTAGCTTCCAGGTTGTTTGCTTCTCTATTATGGTGGGAGAGAAGAAATGCTTTTCAAATATTGTTCCATGAACTAGGGACGTCACTTTGAAGTGTCAGGGTACTTTTACAGAATCTGCTTTTCAAAGCAAGAAATGACAAAGGGTTGGAACTAGAAACCTTATGGTCTAAGGTAAGCATAATAGATGAAAATCCTAAGTGGTTTTTGATGTAACCAGAAGCTAATATACGGTTAAAATAATTAGTTATAACATCCTACTTTTAGTGTGCTTCAAAACTGCACTTTTGAACATTCCTCTTTTATGCAGCATCCCTGCCCAGAGCTAGAAAGGCTGCGGCTTTTGAAGGCACCTGTGCTGCTTTTTAAATTCACAGTGTAACCAGGGAGATATTTAAAGCTCCAGACTCACCCCACCACAAACTGCCGTTAAAAGCAGCATGGCTGATTGCCAAAAGAGAATAAGCCATTGAAAGTCTAAGTCACTGATCCCATTTATAAATTGGTATTTTCTTTCTTTAACATGGTCAGAGCCAAATTCCATCTTCATTTCTTTACACATTGGTGTGAAATTCCATATAGCTCTATTGAAGTCAATGGAGTTATTGTGAATTTACACTGGGAAGTCTGAGAGCAGTTTTTGGCCCTCATTCTTGACTGAGATTTCACCTCACAAAAGCACTCTACTACATATGTGCCGGAAAATCCAACCTAAAATACAACTTCTGTGGCGATATCCATGTTATACAAATGGTTTAGGCATTATTTGGGGTCACTCTTCCATCAATATCAAAATCATATCAGATACAGTATCTTCCCTGGGAAAGATTTTCAAGACTTTAGATACTGTATCTGACCGATAGGATTCCATTCCAAACTGTATAATCAGTGCTTGTCCTTTAACTGTTCTTCAGCAGTTCCTGTTGTTACTAGCAGAGAAGTTGCTATCTGAAACAGAAGAGCTCTGCTGACTTTTGGCTTGTCATGGGTTTTTTGTTTGTTTGTTTGTTTGTTTGTTTGTTTGTTTGTTTGTTTGTTTGTTTTGGGGAGAGGGGGTGGACAACAAAATCAACCCCAGGGTCCAGAGGAAGATACTTTATGCATTGCATCACTGGTGAAGCCACCCCCCCTCCCTACCTTCAGGGGCCCCCTTAGCCTTCCTACCTTCCAAGGGTGTCAGCTCCATCCCTTGGGAAGCTGCTGGTGGCTGCTGGTGGTGGTTCAGGGAGCTTTCAGATCTGCTGCATCATAATTAATGTCTCCCAGGGCAATGTTATCTTTCTGCCCTTTGAAACTGCCAGCTTTATTTTCCCATTTCAGCAGCCATGCACCTGCTGCTCATTTCAATTTGTGGATGCATAGTGGTATCTTCTAATGATGCTCATGCATCTGATCTGCATACTTACTCAAACATCTCTGTGCCATCAATCAACCTGCCTTGGTGTCAATTATTTTCTCTTTCATTAATAAGTGGAGAATTTGTACTGCTGAATTATGTCACTAATTCCACCTGTTTCAGAGTATCCTCACAACTAACAAATAACTACTGGACAGAAAAGTTTACATGCTTTTACTAATCATTCTTCTAATCTTTTTTTCAGTTGTCTTTTCTCTTCAATGTTTATCCTTCCTCAGAAAATACAAAAGGAGAACGATGGAGATGATGAAGATATTACAGATTCCAGTGTGGTGATAAGTATCCCTCTTTATTTATTCATGTTCTCTTCTCACTTATGCTAGTGTAAATCATTATACTAGACTTAATCTGGTATAACTGCCTTTAATTATCAATCAGGGCTTCTCTGCTTATTAGTCCTTACTGTGGTCACAAATTAATGACACCAGACCTCTACCTGATCCCTTGCTTTAGTCTGATTGTGCAGGAAGTGTTGTAATGAATCTTCTATGCCAGGATTCTACTACTTTTGTATTATTAGTAGCTGAGCCCTGCCTCATGGCTGCAGTGCAGCATGCGAAGGGGAGGCAGAGACGGGAGGATGTGGGGGTGAGGTGGGGTGGGAGGGTGAGTGGGCAGCACAAGGGGCAGGAGCAGGGGAAGACAGGGTGCGGGAAGACACATGGAGCACCGGCTGGGGAAGGGGCCCAGAGAGGGACAGGAGGAGTGCATCAGGCAGGGACTTATCAGCCCTACCACTCGCATCATCTCCCACTTCTCTTTGTCTGAGGGCCCAATATGCTGCTCGGAGAAGTCATTGTGCTGTGGCAGCAGCTGCTCGAGGGATTGTGAGGCGCTGCCCCCCTCCATGATCTGTGGCTCCTGCCGCCCCCACCTTCCAGACAGGCTGCACCCCAGGGTACAGGAGCAGTGTGGGGCTCCGGACAGTGAGCTGCCCACCCCAGCGGGCACATTTCTGCATGGTACCACCACCGCCGCCAGCTCCCCGCCATACCTACCGGCCACTTGCTGGGGAGGCGCTCAGCCCCCCCACTTTCATTTTTCTCCCACACACCCCATTGTGCTTCTTTTCAAGCCTCACCGCCCACTTTGGTGTGGAGGGAAGGATGAGGAGAGGGGCCGCTTTTCATGTCCCACTTTGGTGCAGGGGGCAGCGGCAGGGAGTCTTCCAGTATATCCTTGAGTATTCCCAGTGTTCTCTGTGACAGATGGCATGACAGACACCTCTTCTTTTATAACCGTATACATTAGAATACTCAGATTTCCATTTACAAATCCAAGTCATTAACAAAAATATCAAATAATGTTGGACTTAGCACACACTCTTGCAAGATCATTCCAGAGATATCCTTCCAGCTGGTTTGACAGCATATCATTAATAATTACCCACTCTTAGAATATTTTTAACCACTTATGCACCTACTTCTAATAATTTAATCTATACCATATTTCCCTAGTTTACTTATGAGAATATTATATGGCATTATGTCTAAAGTATTACTAATCAAGATGTAACATAGTCACTGCTTTCTGTTGTTCACTAAACCAGTGGCACTATTGAAGAAGTGAATTAGGTTGGTTTGGTATGATTTATTCTTAACAACTCCATGTTGGCTATTACTTATCACTCTATTATTCTCTAAGGGTACATCTACACTTGGGTATGTCTACACTACCCTCCTAATTCGAACTAGGAGGGTAATGTAGGCATACCGCACTTGCAAATGAAGCCCGGGATTTGAATTTCCCGGGCTTCATTTGCATAAGCCGGGCGCCGCCATTTTTAAATCCCGGCTAGTTCGAACCCCGTGCCGCGCGACTACACGCGGCATGGAGTAGCTAGTTCGGATTAGGCTTCTAATCCGAACTAGCTGTAATCCTCGTGGAATCCCGGGCTTCATTTGCAAGTGCGGTATGCCTACATTACCCCGCTAGTTCGAACTAGCGGGGTAGTGTAGACATACCCCAACACAGTTATTTTAAAATAATGGACATTATTTCAAAATAACAATGCGAGTGTCTACACAGCAATTCTGTTATTTTGAAATAATTTTGTAATAAGGGATGGCTTATTTCAAAATCTGTAAACCTCATTCCACGAGGAATGACACTTATTCGGAAATAGCTATTTCAGAATAGCAGTATGGACACTCCACTGCTGCTATTTCTAAATAGCTCCTCCTCAGGGCCATTCAGACTAATTACTCCCCAGTGCCTCCTTGGGCTCTAAATTGAGATAGCCATCCATATAAGGGAAGCCTGCCTCAGACTAATTTTGAGGCTTTCCTGTAGTGTAGATGTGTTATTTCGAAATAAGCTATTTTGGAATTCTGATAGTATTTTTATACCCTTCCTAATGGTAATAGTATACATAGGTACCATATAAACTCATTATACTTCAAGGTCAAGTCCTTCTCCTTTGGGGGTGTCCATAATTTAACATTAATATTCATGAATTACATAATGTATGTCTTAATTCTATAATATTGGAAATGAGGTCTAATTGCTTATATTCTCAATAGCAATTTGATTGCCCAAAACCTCTCAAAACTTCCCTCTTGTGAAACTTTGATATACTGTGGTTACTGAAGTACTCCAAAAACTGCTCCTATCTACACTTCAGGGTTTTTTCCTTAGGCCTGTCTTAGTCAACTAAATCAGAGTGCTTAATACAACAGGCCTTTAATCATAACAATCCTAACAACCCATTTACTCATGTGCATGTATTTCCCTAGTGCATGTTCCAAATTTAATAAGCTATGCCCTCAGTTTATCTTATTTTCCAATAATGTCCTCTAACAAGCATAAAATCACCCATGACACAGGGGTCTAGGTCTATAAGAACAGAACTGGAATCAACAGGTGTTAATCAATGTTAATGGTGATAAAACACATCCTTAAGCATCGTGGACAAAGTCTTGCAAATTGACAGTCTCTGCTACTGTGAGAAATCTCATGTGGAAAATCTCACTGTGGCCCATGGGACAACACTGGGTTGCAGAATCATACCTTTGTTTAGAATATCTAGCATCATCAGTCCTATCCTATTATATTGAGGTCATACACACAGAGAATTAGAAACAAAACCTAAATACTCTTTCGGAAAGGTATTGTGTGAGACTTCTGTGATGGATCTACTAAGTTGGGAACTATAAGGAGGCTCCCGACTTCAAATCCCCTTCCTTTTGGTGAAGAAGGGACTATAATTCCCATCATGGTCCCCTTTCCTCTGGCAAAGTAAGAGGAAATGTCTTTAACCAGGAAGGATGTAGCTGGATTCTATTTGGTGATGAGAAGCACATGGTGTGACGTAGTGGGGGTACTTGCTGGGCTGTGGTGACCCCTGCTGTCTGGAGCAAGACCCAGCAGGGAAAGCCTCGCTAGGCAGAGGTAATGCCAAACTGGTTGAACCAGTGGCCAGACACCCCCCATGGAGAGGAACAAAGGACGGTGGAATGCGGCCCTGACTGGGGGGCAGGGCTGGAAGGGAATTTAGTTAGTTACTGTGGGAGAGCATGGCGGAGAGCCTAGGAGAAGGGGCTGGAGTTTAGGGGCCCAGTCTCCCCCATCTCAAGGGGGCCTGAGGCATCCTAGCCCAGCTCTGTGGCCAGACTACATCTGTGCTGTGCTGTATCCTGGAGAGGCAATAAACTTCCTCTATTCCACCGGCTGGTGCAGTCTGTTTGTGCCATTTCGGGGTGCAGGAGACGGGGAACCCCCAACGCGCCGTCACACATGGCAAAAAGAACTTTACAGGAATCCTGTGAAGTGTGGACAGAGCTACCTGTTTAACAGGCTGTAACTGCTGGATATTACAGCTGGGTGCAGATCTGTGTGGACCTATGGAGGTGCAGCAGCAACTGAACAGGGAGCCACAGCAGAAGGGTGCTGAGAGACAGTAACTAAGCCTGGTCTGGAAACCTGAAAGCTCCTATTTGTTTGAATAGAGACTGAACAGGAGCGAGCATCCCAAGCACTGCAGAGCTATGCCTCTTGACTGGCTGCCACAGGGCCCCAAACATTGAACTGTAACTATTTAACCTTCTGTGTTTAGAGAATCTGTGTAGAGAGTATCTGCCACCTTATTCTGCCATGAGAAAATACCATTTGGCTTAGCCATGTGTCTGGGTGTTTACTGGGATCCAGCAGGCCTAGTGCTTGCAAGGTGCAGCTGCTGAAGCACTTTACAGCTTTGTCTACACTACACATTTTTGCGGCAGAAAAATATGCTAATGAGGACTCAGCATAAATGGTGATCTCATTAGCATATTTTCTGCCATTTATTTTTGCGCAAGCGGTTTTTGCAGTGTAACTGCTTTCGTTTTGTGCAAAAAAACCTCTCCTGCACAAGATCCTTATGCCTCTCCCAGATGATTAAATGTATCATTTAAAATACTAAAATGAAAGCACAGGAGGAAAGGTGGGGAACAGAAAGAAGTTGTGCAAATATCAAAAGTACTAGGTGCACCAGGCATTTCAAAAAGGATTTCCTGTACAGGCAGTCCCCGAGTTACGCGGATCCGACTTATGTCGGATCTGCAGTTACGAATGGGGCCCTCCCTCTCCCTGGTCTCCAACAGACCAGGGAGAGGAAGCAAAGTGGTGGAACACGCGGGCAGCGGACAGCCCAGATGCGTCTGGGCTATCAGCTGCCGCATGCTCCGCAGCTTTGCTCTGCTTTGCTCCCCGTCTCCCTGGTCTGCAGGGGGACGGGGAGCAAAGCAGAGCAAAGCCGCGGAGCACGCGGGCAGCTGACAGCCCAGATGTATCTGGGCTGTCCGCTGCCCGCGTGTTCCGTCGCTTTGCTCCCCATCCTCCTGGTCTGCAGACCAGGGGGACGGGGAGCAAAGCAGAGCAAAGCCGCGGAGGGGCTCCGGCAGCGGGGCAGCTCAGGCGCGCCTGGGATGCCCCGCCGCTGGCTTCCCCCGAGGCTTTGCAAAGCCGCGGAGGGACTCCGGCGGCGGGGCAGTTCAGGCGCGCCTGGGATGCCCCGCCGCCGGCTTCCCCTGAGGCTTTGCAAAGCCGCATACCCGGCGTATAAGACGACCCCCGATTTTGGGGGGATGTTTTTTAACATCAAAAGTTGTCTTATACGCCGGAAAATACGGTAGTGACCTAGAAGTAAAAGCCACACCGTACTTCCAAAATTAAAATGTTAATACAGTAGTTCCCACAAAGGAGTATGCATAGTAACTGTTTTCTCACAATTTTTTATCCTATCAGTGTAAAATCACACCATAATTGGAACTAGATGCTTAATGGAGAAAATTAACATGTGGACTTACTGCAAATTAGTAGCTATATCAACATTAAACTAGTATTAATCCATTGGTTTTTCAAAACTAACAAAGCCATTCTTATATCCGTTAAATTGTCTGCCTCAATTTGTCAACTTTTTTTTCTGAAGTGCACATTGAACTCAAAGGAATCTTGAAAATGATTCTACTCATCTTCTTTAGATAGCTATTCCAAGAACTTTTTTGACATCTGTAACTTCTAAATCTTAGGTAAACCAAATTTGCAAACTGAATGGCCAAAATAGGATATCAATAGAGATGGCTCAAAATGTGGCTCTGGAGTCAGATCTAGGCCACCCCAAATTTTCTTGGTGTTTTATGGAGGGTTTTGATTTGATCATTTCTAAAGATGGAGAAAGCTGCAAAATTTGCACTCAGAGCTGTATCTGGATTTCAATACATGTGCAAAGTAGGAGGTGTTTAGAGCAGAAATATAGTTCTAGTACATCTTTTCCTCAAGCACTTGATTTTATATCCAAGTGCTAGATCATTCTTGACATCATCCCCAAAGATTGTACCATGATAGCATGTTAATTGCTTATCTTCCACTTCTCTCACCACTGCAATATATGCTACAATATATATCATACGTTTTGTCAGGTTTCAATTCAATAATTTATGTGCAAAAATTTAATTTATTTACCTTACTGCTTGGAACATCAGATGAGGATCCAAGAAGTTTTAATCCCAGTTTTGCTTCTGGTTTACTGTATTATCTTGAGTAAAAGCTCCAGGGGGGAGCCGAGTTAGTCTGTAACTGGAAAAACTTAAAAAACAACAAATAGTCTAGCAACACCTTAAAGACTAACAAAACATGTAGATGGTATCATGAGCTTTCATGGGTACAATCCACTTCTTCTGATTACTGGAGTATTAAAAGTCCAGATCCAAGAATAAACAAGAGAAGGTGAGGGGGAAAAGAAAAAAAAAGAGAAAAAAATAGCGAATTGGATTGTTCAAGTTACAAGAGGCTGATAAGAACAATTTGCACCTCTATAAGTACCCATTGTTAGGTTGGTTGGTTAAGTCATTAGGATGTGGAAGGTAGTTATTTATTGTCTCTATGATCTAGTTTCCCAGTTTGTAAAATGAGTAAAGGTTGGACCTCCCTTGTCCAGCACCCTCAGGACCTGACCCATCCTGGATGAGGCAATTTGCAGGATCAGGGATGGTCCTCTGCCACCAGCCTTCCTGGATGCTCCCCCTCCCTGCTGTTGGCTCTGCTCTGGCCCCACTGCCACTGGTCTCCAGCCTGCAGGGCTTGGACTTGGGATCTGGCTCACTGAGGCTCCCCAGGGATGGAGTTCCCCAGCCACTCTGGTCCTACTTCTCCCCTGCCCGACTGGGAATCCCCAGGGGATTCCTGGGGACAGGGCTTGCCACCTGCCCCACTTTTGCCATTGGCTGCTACTGCCCCATCTGGCCAGGGCTCCCCAGGGCCAAGGCTTGCCGGTCCCTCTGCTGTCCCATCCTGGGGACGGGGCTCCCATTGGGTTTGCACTGCTGGACCATGGTTGCTGGACCAGAGTCCCAGATTTCGGAGGTTCAACCCGTAAAACATACACATCCGTCCTATACTCAGAGGATTGGGATTATTATTTACTCAGTTTTTATGCAACTCTCTAAACATGTAAAATGCTAAGTGTCATTCGCAGTTATTACTTTTAAAGACCAATTGTTTTAAACTTTTCAGTTGATGTCTTTTCCATAGTCTAAACTGACTACAGTTCAAAGGTGTATCCCACTTTTCTGCCTAAATGTTCCTGTACACAGCTGTGAAACATTAGCAGATATGGATTACTCTGAGTCAAATTAAAATAAGGAGGGCTTTATCTTTATAAAGTGAGTGAAGTGCATTTACCTCATGGTCTGACATTGAAGAAAACAAGAAGTTTGCAAAATTTCGGTGCATTACTCATAGTCAGACTGTTTTAAGATCTGATGTTTGCGCCTAAACCTTTCATAAGAGAGTCCATATGTTGCAGAGTGAAATATTGTTATCATGTATGGAAAACCTGTCACCTTGTTTAAAAAAAAAAGGCATGATGCAGTTGGAGAGCAAAAGAAAAAAAATATAAGTCTGTATGATGTGTTCTTTACTCTGTCTCTTCCAGTTCATTCCAACTATATGCTACAAATAGCAGACCTTCAGCTGTCTGCAACTGTCACTGATTTGCAACATTTGTTTTTAATCAAGATAAATTTGACTCTGATTTAAAGAGCTTTCTAACCACTAACTCATGTATAAGTTCAGGGGGAGTGTCCAGGAAGGATGTTCTAGCTCTCCCCCAGGAGAACAAGATGAATCTATCATACAGGTTTATTAAAGAATTGCTTTAACTGGCACAGTGTAATTTCACTGAGATTATTTTGATGGAAGCACTACTCGGCAAGTTGGTATTTCTGGAATCGCTGAACTAGTAAATTCTCTGGGCGGGGGTCATTTGGATGGGTCTAATCACACCACAAATGTGGGTTTCACAACTGAAGTTTCACCCTTGGGGTAGCCCTTCTGATCCACACTGAACTATGAAAAGGAAATGGCCTTCAGCTTGACAAAATCAAAAGACAGACTCATAAAATGCAGTTCCCCAGAGTCCACAGGAGGTACCATAGTTATCCAGCTGGTTCCCGTGGAAACATGCAGCTAGGCTTTGCCTTAAAGCCCAATTTATATCATAGCATTAACTCTAGAGCAAGGCAGGAAATTGTCTTCCTGTCCCATGAAAAAGTTTGAGATTTCAAAAATGTCTGTTCTGCACGGGAACAAAATCAAGACCTTTCCATTTCAGTCATGGAAAAACAAGGAAGAGAGGCAGATGGCACCCCACCCACCTCCTGGCATGCTAGTGATTAGGGCACTCCTCTGAGACCCAGTTCAAGGCCAAGCAGTTTGATTTGGCCCTTAGTCTCCCCCATATCAGAAATCTGCCTGTTAAGTAATATGAGTTACTTTCTTTCTGGGACAATTGGCAACACCTGATGTGGTCTGAAAAACAAGGTGAAGGGGCTACCATCACCCTTACCTGCCTATCTAGCAATTAATTCTGCTCCCACATTAGTTTTGTCCCCCAGCCTCACCTCTGGAGTCCTTCACCTCACCCCACCCCCCACCCCATCCCAGATCTGGAGCAGCTGCAGCAAAGTTCCCTTTCTGCATTCTAGGCCTGGGGTTGCAGGGAAGTGCAGGGGGCAAAAGAGCCATCGGGAGGGAATTGAACTGTTTTGAGCTTTTGTTTCTCTAAGGAAATTGTGTTGGCTCCTGAGGAGAGGAAGCCCTGCTTCCTGCAGCAGCTATGATTGGCTGCTCTTTCCCAGTGGTTGGGCAGGTTGGAAAAGTTAGCCAATTAGAGAGGGTGTGCCCCTTATACAAAACAAAATTTCTGAAAAATGAGCCAGGTATTGAGGGGTTCGCTTGCCATACATTTTTTATCTCCCTGGCCTGTGACCCATTGTGTCCCAGGGCACTTTGAGTGAGAGAGTATATTATGGTAGATCTCTCTCTCTCGCGTGCGCGCTCTCTGACTTTATGAGCAGAAATTACAACCATCTCAATGATATTTAGTCAAGGCTGGCTCTTTCCTGTGACAAGCTTTGATTTCCACATTTTGACATGTTTTGAGGGAGAAAAAAGTTTGTGTCAAAAAATCCTTAACCAGCTCTAATTAATTCCTCCAGAGTAAGTTTTGAGCACCTTTTTCTCTTTTCTTAGGTTCTAGTTTTCTGTGTTTCTGCATGTGACTGTGCTAAGAGATCTGATTGACAGATTTATTTTATGGAAAGTAACTGTGAGGAAAATGTCATTCTCACCATTAGGTCACCTGTGTCAAAAATACCACAGATGTTAGAAAATTGGGAGCTATTTCTCTTCTCCATTTGTAACATATAAGGGAACTTATGAATGATATGTTAAACTGTATACTGTTCCCTACAGATGTCCTCCCTCTGATTTGTGTTTTAAACTGTCATTAATATGGCCTTAAATGGATTCCAAACTGGCTTGGAAAACTGAAAGTAACGTGTGAAGAGGCAAACTATTTCCAAAGCTTTGCAAATGACTTCTCCATAATTATAATTAGCTAGAGTGATCTGTGACAGAATACAACAGGGCTTTCTCACCAAAGCACTTAAAGCAAACAGAAATTGTTGTCCATAAGGCAAGAAATAACTACCATCATCTTTCTCCCCCCAAAAACCTCTCATACCCTACTCGTTCCAAAACTAACATATGGTAAACTCTATAAGGCTGAGAAGTTAGAAGAAAAAATTGAGCCATTGCAACCATTTTCGTCTAACGACTGCTGTATATATTCTAGCATCTTCTCCCATATAGATCACCATGGATGTTCAGCGACTTATCCCTGGTTTCTATTTGATTGTAAAATGCTTAGATTCATGGTTCCGGGGGTAGATGGATACTTTAGGCTTCTTTATCATGTCATTGTGAGAAGTGAGGCAGGATATATAATGGGCTTGAGAGAAGAAAAGGAGGAAGGAACTCTAATTTCTATTTTCTCCACTTGAAGAGTTTAGGGCTATGTCTACACCATCTACATTGGGCCAAATTTCAGAAAAGCCTCCTCTTTCAGAAGAGCCCTTCTTCCTCATGGGAGGAGGAAGACAGAGCTTCTGAAAGAGCATGTCTGCTCTTCCGCAAAAAAAAAAAATCAGAAGAGCAAACGTTTTCCTTGGACACAGCAGAGTTTTTCCAGGATACTTCCACTATCCCAGAAAACCCCCAGGCCGTGTCTACACTACACCCCTTTTCCGGAAAAGGGATGCAGATTAGACCAGTCGGAATTGCAAATCCGCGGGGGATTTAAATATCCCCCGTGGCATTTGCATTTGCATGGCTGCCGCTTTTTTCCGGCTTGGGGATAAGCCGGAGAAAAGCGCCAGTCTAGACGCGATTCTCCGGAAAATAAGCCCTTTTCCGGAGGATTTCTTATTCCTACATTCAAGGAATAAGAAAGTAGGAATAAGAAATCCTCTGGAAAAGGGCTTATTTTCCGGAGAATCGCGTCTAGACTGACGCTTTTCTCTGGCTTATCCCCAAGCTGGAAAAAAGCAGCAGCCATGTAACTGCAAATATCCCCCGCGGATTTGCAATTCCAACTGGTCTAATCTGCATCCCTTTTCCGGAAAAGGGGTGCAGTGTAGACACAGCCCCGTAGTGTAGACATAACCTAGGTGGCACTTAGACGTGAAGCTGAAATAATAGGAAGAAATGAAAAAGCCCTGAAATGGAAAGAGGTGGCTGGGAGTTGTGGAAGCTTGGGGTGGGAATTTTGGACGCTTTTTGGAATGACTGTTTAGTGAAAGGTTGTGGGTTCCTCGGCTTTTTTTGTCAGGATGGGAGTAAAAATCTGAGGTGAAGAAATCATGTGGACTTGAGACCCTGAGTGGGTATCTGCTTACGCTTCCAGGCACAAGTTTGGCATGACTGAAAACAAAGGAGGGAATGCTCTCTACACGCCTTCACCAAGAACAGGAAGAAAATGAAGCTCTATGCTAATGAGAATCCTGCAATCAAGGCAAACAATGAGGAGGGAAGCGTTTAATATAGAATCTCATTTTGCCAGAAGACAGGAGAGAGTTTTAATTTATCTGGAGGGATGTTTTAACATCCTGGTGAGGGAAATTGAGACAGCAACAGAGATTCATAGAAAAAAGTACAGAACAGAGATTTGGAGGAGGCCATTGGAGTGGCTAATTTGGATGTATTGAAAAGAGTGAGACCCTGCTGAAGTTAGGGAGAGCTGCAGGTGGTGAGCATCTTTGGAAGTCAGGCCATGTTTATTTAGGTGTCTAAATTAGGATTTTTAGCTTTTGATTCTAGTTTTGAAAATATTGGCCATTATAAATGCCTTAGTGTCACTTCTCCATGTCTAGTGATTTCTCACCAATGGGCAAAACACGCTTCTTGAGTGTGGGCTTCTAATTAGTCAGAAGACGTGACTCGGTGAAGCTTTCAAAAGACTAATGGTAAACTCAGTTTTAGGAAATAATTACAATGATCTTCCTCTCTCTTACTCAAATGAGCTCACCCCCATCTTAAATCTGCACAAGTGGACTGGAAGTTTTAAGAAGAGAAGTTTCCTCTTAAAACTCCCCACATCTCTATTTTGTGTCATAGCCAGAAACCTCACATAACAAGAAGAGTCTCTTTCATGGCCCAAGCCAAAACATTGAAGTAAAAATGTCTGTAACTATTTCACAATGTAAAGGTCTGTTAAGTGCTGTTTAAAGTGGATGACATATTAGCTAATATGGGCAATATGTGTGTATATATTTCATGTTCACTCATCTCTGTGGCTTTCCTCCTATTACAAAGTTGGTATTTCAAAAATTTGCACCCTGTGACCCAGTTGCTTTGAGAATTGCCATAGGCTTGAGAAAATGTTGTAATTTTCTCAGTAAGTTGCGATTTATGTTTTAACTTTGTGCTTAAACAATACATTTAATAGTAACCCACCTTAATAATGTGTGCCCTTACTCTTGTAAGGCATTTTCCATGGAACAAATACTGTGTTGATTTCCACTCCCATGCCATAAATAAATAAATTAAATTAAAGGCTATTGGATTGAGCAATGTTGTAAATCAGTACAGTATTTTCATGCATTACTTTCTCCCCCTCATTGTATATTAACCATCAGAATGAATTATCACAGGCTTCTGGAACATGACATCTCCAGGACATTGGTGTTTCCAAGAAAAGAGATTTGATATTAAAAATCAATGTCTATAATTTGTTTTTCCTCTAGTGAAAATATTACTAGAGGCAAAGTGATTATTACTAATGACTCTCATTGTGTAATCTGATTTCTCTGCACACTTGACTACGAGTTCAGAAGCAAATATCCAATTTTATTTTCAAAATGTAAAAACAGATTTGAGCTTTACCCATTTGCCATATCCTAGGGGATTCCAATCGCATTTGGAACACTAACTAAAATGAAGTTGGATTCCTCTTTGATAAAACCCTGTTAGAATTAATCTTTTCTCCTGCAGGTAGACAAAATAATTTCCTTTAGTCTCAGTGAGCCAGATACAGACAAGCAATTCAGCTAGCCGGTTCAAGCTGAGAGTTCATGGAAGGCTCTAGTTAGACGACGGTAAGATGTTGCTTCCCTCTTTTAGTCAGCTCAGGTGTCCAATATCTGGAATGCTAATGTTTCCAGACTGTCAGAAAGTAATATGTCACAGGCACCCCATGACTCTCATCACTCTGTGATCTATCTACATCAGTTCTAGAGATGCCATTTCTTCATGTCAACCACAGCAAGTATCCTTTAAGGTGGAAAATGTTGCTAGGTACCTCTGCTGACAATAAATGGTTGGGGATGAGCTGTCTGAAGGATTTATTAATGTTATTATTAGCCAAAATGATCCAGTTTTCCTTTGCTATTCTGCCTTACCTACCTATTTTTCATTGTTATTTGTGGTCACATCACTTAAACATACTTTGTCATGATAACTGCTGTAATTTTTTCTGCTGTATACAAAGACCCTCTCCCTATTTGTCTACCTCCAGATACTATTTTCTTTCTTTCCAACTGACCTGATGTTGTACTCTGTCTTAGGACTTGGTGTTGAAAATTATAGGGAGCTGGTTTTGAGGGGCACTTTGGTGTCAGTTTTCAGATATCTCAGGAAAAAATCTCAGAATCCCTATTTGAAGGGAAGTTCCTTTATGGTCCAGAGGCTCCGACACTCATATGAAGGTGTATTATTGGGAAGGAGAAGAGCTTGGTATTTCAAATTTGAAGGAGAGAGGGCTGAGAATCAGACATTCTAGAATATGAAGCAGACACTCCCTCCCACCCCTCATCCCCCCGACACACACACACACCTTTGCTGTCTCCCGGTGCTTGGAGAGAGCTCCCTATTATTAGCTTCCCACAGAAGAGCCTGAGTCCTTAGGTTTATCTTTAATTGTTTTGTTATCTTTGTTTTATTGTGAAGCGTGACTTTGCTTCTTTCCTGGTCATTTGTACGGTTTCCCATAATGTTCTGCACAGTTGTGATTTTTACCATCCTCTCCTGCCTTCTCTAATTATGGCAGTTCTGTTGATCATTAACAAATAGAGTTGGTTAGTTACTAATGTGACAATCCCTTGAACACTTTATAAATATTTAACTTGTAATATATAAAGGAATCCTTTGTTGATGATCAAACTCAATGTGTTGCATGTTTTATAGGTGGGAAATTGTGTGGTCACCAAATCCCATCTTTTTCTGACACATGTAAAAACCTTGAAATGCAGGAGGTAATTCTGCTTTTTAAGGTAACTATAAAAAAGGCAGGTCCCTCTGCTATCTTCTGGCATATTTGGAATTAGCTCGTACAGAAAACTGAAAGGGAATCCAATAGCTGCTTTCAAAAAAATCCTACTACATACAATATGGAAAAGCAATCCAGTCCACAGAGGATTTAAATATTAATGCTGGCCCCACAAAATAAGATATGGAGCCTCACAGCCATAAGCCCAACACTTTTTTGTTCAGTGAATTAAAAAAAAAACCCACTATAGGTCATGTGCAATTACCCAGAAGGTCAGACAAAAAGCTATTGAGTGAAACCTGTAGCCAGTGTGGATTGCTAGGGAAGGAATCTCACTTAATGGAACCCTGCAGCACAAATACACAGGACTGTTTTATGATAACCTTGGAATGTTTGTTAAGAAACGTAAGATGCTTTTGCTCTAAGCTACTGCCCCCACACTCCTCCCATTTATTGTGGAGTCAGTCTCTTTGAATGAAAGCTTTGACAATTTCTCAATAAATTGCACTCCCTGAGAAGTCCCTGCAGCTCTTCTGTCTGTTCTCCAGAGGTTTTGAAAATTGCACACAGTGGAAGCCTTCATCCCTTCTCTATTTGTCCTTTTCTTATTGTTTTCTGAAACAATGATTATTTATTTTTGACTGTCCAATGGATTAGGGCCGAATAAAACTAAAGACCACCAACTTTGCCACAGATGCTAAACAGATGAATTCCAGCACCCCACCAAAAAATAATCAGACAACACTGTTGTCGCCAAAGTAATGTAATCTTTAGGGTTATTCCCTTCAGCCAAATTGGTTTACGATGGGTTTGTGTCTTATGGCATTGCAGGTTAGAGTCTGACCTCAGTTACATTGCAGTAAGACTTTCAGTGGACTTAAATGAGACTGAAGTCTAGTACAGTATTATGATAAGGAGCTCTTGATTTGGCTTGAAAAGTACTGATTCTCTGCAGTGCAGGGTGCGTCTACACTGAGGTTTTGTAGCAGAAAATATGCTTATGAGGGAATCATTAGCATAAGTCGCTATCTCATTAGCATATTTTCTGCCATTTCTTTTTCTGCAAGGGGTTTTTGTGCAAAAAGAAGCATTGTAGCCACTTCCATTTTGCACAAAACTCCCGTTTTGCACAAGATCCTTATGCCTCTCCCACGGTCCATCAATTTCTTTCTTCTTTAGGGAGGGGATGTGTAGTAGGAGTCCCTATTATGAGAGATGTAGTCCAGCCAGAAATCCTAGCCCACAGAACTAAAAGGGGTAAACAAGACATCCAAATTACAACTCCCATGAGGCATTGTGGCACCATATTTTAATCAAAATATTTCTATTTTTAGCTGTTCGGTTTTTCTGAGAAAATATCAACATTTTTCCAACAAAAACAGGCACTATTTTTGAAGACTTTCATTTTGCCAAAACCTCAATTTTCAAATGAAAAATAGTTTTGTTGGGAAAACTATTAATATTCAGTTTCTGTATATTAACAACCATTTCAGAAAGCTTCAGCAATTTCTGTAGAATTTCCCATTCTTTTTACTCTCCCATGACTTGCTCCTTAAGTTGACAGAGCTACATGGCCACAGGGTATCCACATCATTCCTATGCAACTCTTTGAAGATGAGTTGCCCTCTGCAGGAAGGTAAGAGTATGGCACATGAAAATGGAAGGGACTATTCATGGGCTGAGGTTTACTTCTGGAAAATAAAGGGAGCATAAAGTTCATATAACATCTGAAACATGTCTGATTTATCAAGAGATTTTGGTGCCATCATGTTGCTTCCACTTCATCTCATACACAGATCAATTCTGCATTCCTGCACCTGTGCAATCTTACTGGTTGTATGCACAAAACTGAGGGCCTATACATTTTCATAAAGTATTCATGAAAAAAATCACAGCCCCCGTTCAGAAGCCTAATAAGATGTCAAGGGCAGCCTATATCTCAGACTATTGGGTCCCAGTGGTTATGGACAACTGAGCTAATGATAATAAGACTGGGGTTGAGTAGATCACATGGTTCAAGTTGGGTCACAACGCGTACACATAAAAAGGATGCAGTCATTGGTGTACCATGCCCAGTATATAGATTATGGAAAGACTAGAGAGTCCACACTACCTGGCCCGATGTCTGAAATCATAAAGCTGACACATTTCCTATCTTTCAGAAGACCTTACACTCTGGGACCTACTCTCAACTATCCCATAACCAAATGCAAAGGAGGGCCTGAGAGAATAAAAGAACTATAATGGCATATTTCCTCATAAAAAAACAAACAAAAATAAAAACCAGCCCATTAATAATTTTCTTGTAGTTCAGTTGGGCACTGTGTCTCCAGCCTGAGCTAGAGATCTGTGTGTAATCTCCCAGGATGTGGGAAGTCTATCTTGCCTTGCCTGCTGGTTGCAGTGGCAGTTTGGAGTAATGGTTAATATAGATCCAGGTATCCGGTACTGGGCTGAGGTGAAGCCAGAGCTCAGGACAAAGAGCCATGCCAAAGATCATATTCATAACCAAAGCTGGAATCAGAGGCAGGGCTTGGAGGCAAAGACTGGAACAAGGGACTGAAAACAGGAGCAGGGCAAGCACAGCTGCAGGCATAATACACATTCAACAGATGCTGTGCTGCTGCCACTGTGAGGTTTACATAGCTGGCTGATGGGTTTTTTGCCCAATCATGGGGGACAACCATTTGGAGAAGGTCTCATTGGGCCCAGCTGAGCTTTCTGGGTTGCCTAGTAACCAGGCTGGGAGCTAGCTCTTTTCCTGTTCTGTCCCTCTTTATAGTTGTGAAGTTGCCCGAGCTGCCCACCCTCTTTTCTTTCAGTCAGAAATCTTCATTAGCTTTTCTCCTGATCACAAACAGGCATACAAGATAAAATAAGCTTAAAAAGAAAAACCTCCAACAAACTGAGTCTGAGCTGGAGAGCTCAGATCAGATGGATGAACCGACTAAGTGTCCAGTTTGGCTTGGATATTTTTCTGGATCTTATTCTGGAGTTTATTTGGATAGGGAGTCAGGTTCAAAATCTAAGGACAGGGTTTCCTGTAAGACTTCCAGGTCTTCCTGGCACTAGCTATCTATGATTTTTAATGTGAGTATAACTTTTCTTGTGGTATTTTATAGAGCTACCTCTGGTCTCAGCCAAACCAGAGTCATTGAAAATAATGAGGCTACATCTAGACTGGCATGATTTTCCGCAAATGCTTTTAACGGAAAAGTTTTCAGTTAAAAGCATTTGCGGAAAAGAGCGTCTAGATTGGCACGGACGCTTTTCCGCAAAAGCACATTTTGCGGAAAAGCGTCTGTGGCCAATCTAGACGCACTTTTCCGAAAAAAAGCCCCAATCGCCATTTTCGCGATTGGGGCTTTTTTGCAGAAAACAAATCTCAGCTGTCTACACTGGCCCTTTTGCACAAAAGTTTTGCGCAAAAGGGACTTTTGCCTGAACAGGAGCAGCATAGTATTTCCACAAAAAGCACTGATTTCTTACAGTCAGTGTAAGTCAGTGTAAGTAAGACAGCTGGCAAGTTTTTCCGGAAAAGCGGCTGATTTTCCGGAAAAACTGGCCAGTCTAGACGCAGCCTGATGGTTTTGAGTTTTGAAAACTCCCATTAGTTACCTTTACTGAATGTGAACTCTTCCCCCATCTGTATTTGTACGGGTTGTAAATTGTCTCCTGATCATACATAATCATTTCTTCAGAGGTTTATTAGGGCATCCAAATTCCCATTGAGATGCTTAGTTTGAGCCCATGTATGCTCCTGTCCCACGCCCAATTTTCACACTAGATGGCTGGGATTTCCCAGTCAGTCAGTGCTGTTGGAAGTGAGTGAGTAAATGAGCTGGGCTTTGAGATGGCCATGGTAATGAATGTGCATGAACTATATTTTCAGACTTATGCAGAGGCCCATTCATATAATGCATGGTCAACCTGAGGAACTCCTTGCCAGAGGATGTTGTGATGTCCAAGACTATAACAGCGTTCAAAAAAGAGCTAGAGAAATTCATGGAGGTTAGGTGCATCAATGCCTATTATCCAGGATGTTCAGGAATGGTGTCCCTAGCCTCTATTTGCCAGAAGCTGGGAATGGGTAACAGGGGATGAATCACTTGATGATTACCTGTTCCGTTCACTCCCTCTGGGGCACCTGACATTGACCATTGTCAGGAGACAGGGCACTGGGCTAGATGGACTGACCCTGTGGGATGTTTTTATGTTCTGGGCCCTGATTTGATCCATATTCATTGCTATCCTGTTCTTTCCTCCATTGCACAATGGAGACACTAAGCACTATTCAATGGTTTGAGGAGAAAAAATAAATTTAGGGGACCATATTTTGCTGAGCTCTCTGGCCAAAGACATTTTATGTTTATTGTGAAGTCAAAGAATGAATGTATCTATGTTACAGGAATTCAAGAGTCAGAGAATGTATGTGAGGTATGGGCGTGGTGTGGTGTTACTTCTCAGCATATATGGAAATTTGCAACATTTGATCTTCTCATGGTGAAAACTGTCTCCAATATCTCACAGCTATCATCCACTTGTGCCAAGTAATTAGGTGCCCCCTTGCCACACTACAATATCTCTTGGAAGCAGCTGCAAAATGAGGTGCTGCAGATAGTCTTATTCTGAGCTCTATCTGTCCTGGAGATGCTGGAAGAGGTGTGGGTAGTAGTGCCAAATGGCACAGGAAAGCTTTCTTCCCCCCTCCCCCCAAAATCCCAGTGTGGTATATGCAGCCAGAATCTGCATGAGCAGCCACATTTTGGCCATGCTCCACTCGATCCTCTTTTTCAGACTATCCAAACTAGCATGTTTTGTTTTAAAAAGATGCCCAGTCCTGGCTTCAGAAAGGAGAAACAAGTTCAGGTCTCAAACTCATTCCTGTGCCCATGTGTACCCATGTGAGATTCTTTGAAATTCTGATGTGGAGGCCCCCCTGCTGCATTTTGGCTGCTGTTCAAAAGTGTGTGTGTGTGTGTGTGTGTGTGTGTGTGTGTGTGTGCGTGCGCGCGTGCACACTTCCCTTCACATCAGAATAGTATTTGAAAGAACTGCCACATGGTGCATTAGCCTTGGAGGGTAGAGGAAATTCTGATCAGAAGTTTAACAACTCATAGCTCGCGGATTTTTTTCCTCTTTCACTCACTCACTCACTCATTCACTCTGTGGCTACGTCTATACTGCAGAACTATTTCAGGATACCCCAAATAGCTATTCTGCATCTTTTGAGTGTGCCCATTATTTCGAAATATAATGTGCTCGCTATTCCAACATCTCTGTAAACTTCATTCCATGAGGAGTATGGGACATTTTGGAATAGCGATTTATTTGAAATAAGTACGTAGACAGCACGAAATTTAGAAATAAGCTATTTCTAAATTAACTCAAAAAAAGCTATGCAGTTTGCATAGCTTATTTCAAGCTCCGGGTGCAGTGTAAAGGCACCCTGTTTGTCTTTTTAATACGATACTGAAAGAATTTCCTAGCCTTTCCTGTGAGGCTTAAAGAACATTTTCTGGCACTAAAAACACTGTAGGGATTCCCACCATTTCTGTAATATCTTTGATCTGGGATTGGGACTATTCCAATAAATACATTCTCTGTGTATTATGCATTGTATTTCTTTTTCACCTGGCCATTTTCCTTAATCGGGTTTTCCCATTGGACAATAGTTTTTATTTAACTCGTAGATAACTTTATTCTGGTCATTTTGAAAGCTTTTGCACCAAATAATTTCTTTTATGCACTGCTTCTCTTCTCTTATCAAATTCAAAAATTAAATCTAAAATTTGGTAGACAGGGAGCACAAAACCCTGAATGTTTATTGCTACTGTCAGGAATGAGGAGAAGAGCAACGGTTATAAGCTTTAAAATCTGCTTTTCTGCTTTGAAGATGGCACATGTTAATAGCAATTAAGCAGTGCATCATAACCATACAGAATGCTGTTTTAGTGATCATTATAGACCCACAGTCTATGTAAGGACTTTAGGATTGTCCCCAAGCAGCAGAAGGGCAATTGATGTAGCTTCAAAATAAAACGGTGAATTCTAAATGTCAGAATAAATATTCCATGCCCAAAATGATATCCTATGTATCTGGCCAGGGACCTTGTGTTACATCAGATATTCCCCTACTGTATTCAAACACAGTGATTTTTAAATTAGATTTAATGGAAATGGCAGTTTCAGATCATTAAGAGCATGGAAAGAATGGCAGGAACATCACAGACATTAGGTGGAATTTTGATAGGTGCCTACTGTAACTTGGTAGCACCAGTCATATTGATTTATTTTTTTCTAGCTGGGATCCATATTTATTTGAACTGAAAAGGATTTTCCTCTCAGCCCCGCTCGCAGAGGATTAGATGTTCACCTGGATGATAAAATGCCCACAGTTAGGGCAAAATGAAATAAGAAAGGATGTTAGCCCTCAAGCTTCAGGGCGTAAGCCTTGATTTCAATGTGACATGCTTCCAAGGGCTTATCTATCTGAACATTTAGTTCATAGCAAGCTGAGGAGTAAATCTACCTTTTCCACAAAGTGTCATGTGGCCTATGTTGCTGTGTACCATGAGTCCCTCAGTATGCTTTGATCTATCCTGCCATACTAAATACATAGCAGCAAGACCCACATGGACATTTGGAGTGCAACACACTGATGAGCACCAGCTGCTGTGTACTAATACATCATATATAAAGCCCTCAAGCACTTTTCAAAAAATCCTGAAATCTAATGCCGCTTAGTTGCCTAGAAATTACTGTGCAGTTACTTTACCCTACTTTAGGAAAAATCAGTTCCAGGTTATTGGCATAGCTAGAGTACCTGTATCAGTCCCCTCGACCCATTCTCAGTCTTCATCGGTTGCTGCTTTTATATTACTCTTTCATCATTGAGCTTTTGTTGTAGTACTTGAGAAGCAGAGGTCACATCCCAGACTCAAAGACTTTGTTCAAACAAAACACCACGGCTTCTATAAAGTGTAGGACAGAAGCAAGGATACATTTGTGTAGAAAAATCGTTCTTGACACTGTAATGTGCTCTTCTACCTGTTACATCATAGAACCAAGGTCAGGGAAATTAGTACCTACTATCCCTTTATTATCAAAGACCCTTTCTTCTTGGCAGCTGTTTATATTATCTCCTCTCATAATATAGTAAAATTACTGTAATCCCTATGCATCCACACGTGTGTTTTGACAAAAAAAGTTCTTGTGCTTTAACATTTTAAATGTAACTGGGTAAAATTTTACTTCTCTGTAAAGCCTAACAATCAAGGTGACTGTGACGGGGCTGGCCTGCCCCGCACTGAACAGGGGGGCGGAAAGCCCATCTATTGGGTAGAATATGCCCCTCCCCCACAGCCCTGCTGGGCATGCTCACATCGCAGCCCCAGTATAAAAGGCTGCCGGGCCGCTCAGTAGCGGCTGACCTCCGGGGAGGAAGGAGCTCTGGCCCAACCTCCAGAGCCACAGGCGGACCTGCTGCTGGAACCAGAGGTGTTGGGACTGCCGCCCTTGCTGCTACCATTCCTGGGTTGAGCACGCCCGCAACGCCAATTCCGGGGGGCCGCCCGCCCCGCCACAGTGGACAACCCCTTCGCTGCTGCCCCAGACACGGGACCTGCTAACTTTGCGGCCGCCGCCAGCCCAGCTTCTGTAGGTGTGGTCTCTGTCAGCCACTGGGCTGGGGTAGGAAGCAACCCAGGGCAAGGGGCAGGAAACCCCCCAGTGGGCTCGGCACGTTTTGGGGAGAAATCCCTGCCGAGCCAGTGGTGGGAACCACCCACCACTACTAGGGCCCTGGGTTGGGTTCCAGTGGAGAGGGAGGGCCCGGACTCCCCTACCCCATCCCCCCAGGGTGTGGACTAGGCCTCAGGGCCTACTTTAACTTTGGGTAGAAGAGGGCGGGGGCTGGGGACCCCGACACAGTGACTCTTTATTTTCAGTCTGAGCCTAAATATTCCTGGCTCTGTTAAGGTTGAAAGATGTTCAGCTATGCCAGTTGGCATCAATCCCTTCATAATTACAGTTTCTCAGTATCAGATGCTATTTTATCTTCATCACATCTTCCAGCCTTGCCTCCCCTCTCCACCAGTAACTGTATTATCCAAATCATAATATGCAATTGGAGGCACATCAGACTTTGCTTCTCAATCCTGGAGCTTTTCTATGTAAAATAATCTGTATCTTGGGTCAGATTGTTGTATTTTTCTAGATTTTTTTGTTTAAACTGTTTTGGGAACAGGAGTCCCTGCCAGATCTATTAACAGGGAATCTTTCTATCCTAGTAAAGAGAAGAGAAATTGATACAGGAACTTAAGTGAAACAGTCAACTGAAAAAGAGTCCCATTTAGTTAGGCTACGTCTAGACTGCAGGCTTTTTTCAGAAGAAGCCTTTCAGAAAAAGGCTTCTTCCTTGTAGAAAGAGGATTACCAATGTCAGAAAAATCCTTCTGTTCTTTCTATTTTCTTTCAAAACAATGCAATTTCAGAGTGGATGTAATTGAAATTTTTTCTGAAAAACGGCCATTTTCCCCAAAAAATTCTGTAGTGTAGACATACCCTTACATAATGGCAGACAACTAAATAGATATAATTTTATAAGTGCTTGTATACAAATGCTAGAAGTCTAAATAATCAGATGATATTAAATGAGAATATTGATATAATAGAATAATGGTAACCAATGAGACATGGTAATACCAGGGTACAATATATATATAAGAATGACAGGGTAGCTCCAGATGATGGGGCATGGTGAAAGAAAGCACAGAATGAAAATAATAAAAAAATTAAATGTCTCAATCTATACCACAGAGTCTCTATAGATAGAAATTCCATGCTTGAATAATAATAACATTGCAGTAGAAATATACTATTGATGGGCCCTACCAAATTCACAGTCCATTTTGGTCAACTGAAATTTCACAATCTTATAATTGTCCTGACCCAAAATGGAGTTGGAGGGGGGAAGCGCAGTTTCTTATAGGGGGATAAAGTGGAAAGAGGATCAGTCCCACCAGGCTCTGTATTGGAACCGGTGCTGTCAACATATTTATAAGTGATCGGGAATAAGGGATAAACCAAAGTGACAAAATTTACAGATGATAAAAAATTACTCAAGAGAGTTAAGTCTAAAGTTGAATGCAAAGCGTTGTAGAGGGAGCTCACAACACAGAGTAACCAGGCAGATGAAATTCAATATTGGTAAATGCAAAGTAATCCACACTGGAAAACAGTCTCCCAAACATGCATATAAAATGAGGCGATCTTAATTAATTGTTACCACGCAGGAATGTAATCTTGGAGTCATTGTAAACAGTTCTCTGAAAACATCTGCTCTATGTATAGTGGCAGTCAAAAAAAAAAAAGCTAACAGAATGCTAGGAACCTTTAGGAAAGGAACCAAGAAAATAAATATAATAATGTCATTATATAAATCCATAACTACTGCACATCCTGAATACAGGCAGTCCCCGAGTTACGTAGATCCGACTTATGTCGGCTCCGCAGTTACGAACAGGGTTTGCTGCCCGTCTCCCTGATCTGCTGGAGACCAGCAGACCAGGGAGACAGGAAGCAAAGCCTCTGAGGACGCCGGCAACGGGACAGCCGTGGCGCGTCTGGGATGTCCGCTGCCCGCGTGCTCCGCGGCTTTGCTCCACGTCTCCCCATACCAGGGAGACGGGGAGCAAAGCCGGGAAGTACGCGGGCAGCGGGCAGCCAGGATGCGGAGCAAAGCCGCGGAGGACTCGGGTGGCGGGACCCCGGTGCGTCTCGGTCCCCCGCCCGCGTCTCCCTGGTCTGCTGGGGGGGGGGCGCAGCTAGTACGCCCCCCCCAGCAGTCCAGGCTTTTCTCGGACGCCTGTGGTAGAGCAGCTGGGGCGCTGCCAGTTGGTCCCGCAGCGCCGCTTTGGGTGCTACTGGACCAACCCAGCAGCACCCCAGCTGCTCTGCCCCAGGCGTCCTGATTCAGCCGCTGCTGGTCAGTTTCAGCAGTGGCTGAATCAGGACACCTGGGGCAGAGCAGCTGGGGTGCTGGTGGATTGGTCCAGTAGCGCTGAGGAGCGGCGCTACTGGAGCAACCCAGCAGCACCCAAGCTGCTCTTCCCCAGGCGTCCCCAAGTCAGCCGCTGCTGAAACTGACCAGCGCTGACTGCAGGAAGCCCGAGGCTTCCTGGAATCAGCCGCTGATCAGTTTCAGCAGCAGCTGACTTGGGGACGCCTGGGGTTCTTAAGCTGAATCTGTATGTAAGTCGGAACTGGCGTCCAGATTCAGCCTGTTGAAACTGATCAGAGGCTGATTCCAGGAAGCCCGGGGCAGAGCAACTGTGCCTCGGGCTTCCTGTAGTCAGTCGCTGGTCAGTTTCAGCAGCGGCTGAATCTGGACGCCAGTTCCGACTTACATACAGATTCAACTTAAGAACAAACCTACAGTCCCTATCTTGTACGTTACCCGGGGACTGCCTGTACTTCATATGGTTCTGGCTGTTCCGTCTCAAAAATGTATCAGAATTGCAAAAGATAGAAAAGACGCAACAAAATGATTAAGTATATGAAAAAGTCATCTCTTTTTCAAGATGAAAACTCCAATTTTTTTTAATCTCTCCTCACATAGACACTAAGAGGGCATATGATACAGGTTTATAAAATCATGAGTGGTGTGGAGAAAGTTATTGCTTCACCCAGTCAAATTAATTAGGCAGCAGGTTTAGTAAAAGCAAAGGGGAGTACTTCTCACAACACATAGTCAATCAGTGGAACTCATTGCCAGGGGATGTTGTAAAGGTCAAAAGTATAAGTGAATTAGATATGTTTACAGAAGCTAGGTCTATCTGTGATTATTAATCAAGATGATCAGGATGCAACCTATGCCTTCAGTGTCCTTCATTTCTGACAGGCAAAAGCTGGATGTGCACAAAAGGGGATGGATCACTAATTAGTGTTCTGCTCATTCCCCTTCTATTGGAAGACAGCAAATTGGGGCACATAGAGCATGGGTCTGATCCAGTCTGACATTCTTACATTTTGCATTTTTGTGGGTTCAGTTAAGCAGAAAGAATAGTGGAGGGAAAGGGGGTTAGAGGCACAGGATGGGAGAAGAAGATAAAAAGCAGATGTGGAGAAAAGCTAAGGTGAAGAGAAACTATGGGAGCGGAGGGAGAGCTTGGAGAAAATAGCCACTACCTTCTGAAACTATTAAAATACGTTGGATTAAAACTCATTTTTAGAGGAGTTCTATGTGGGGAAAATGGTAAATATACTGTTTATTTATAAACAGGAATTGTCCTTCAAACACAGATAGTTGACGAGGATATTTAAATGACATTTAAATCTCATTAAATTCTGTGTCGGGGGTTTAGCAATTTCATTGAACTTTGCTTTTTTATAAAGTATGGATAAAATAATCCAAATGCAATTTTTAACATTCTAAATTTAACAAAAATGAAGGGTTTTCCAGGAGATCTACCATAGCTGTTTATTAAACCATGACCATAATAATTTTGTCATTGTTTGTTTAGCTATATTTTAAGTGGAAATAATTATTATTTTTCTCATTTCAGGCTTCAAAATATCACAATATTGGCTTAACCTTTTAAATATTTTATGATCTTTTTATTTGCTTTCTAGTTTCTGAGTCATTAAACTTCACTTGAGTCATTGCTTCAATTTTTTTTCTCTGAAACCATGAGGGCTAGAAACTTTTTAAAAATTTAAGCTTTTTTTTAAACCCCATAATCTCATGACATCCAAAAGCTGGGTCTTTAAGAAAAAATACACATCATAAACTTCATTATAACATTGTGGAAAATGTTAATCCTGCTTGAGGGATTTATATCTGACTGCTTTTCATATGTGGTAAATACATTGCTCATGAAGCCTGCACTAACATCAGAAATAGAGGATTCCCTCTGTCTCTTGATTTAGTTGGGATGAGAAAGAGGTGGGCTGGATTCTTTTTCTTTGTCTAGATTGGACTTTATTTTAGTGGCTTCTCCCTGTGCACTGTGATGTCTTGAACTATTCTCTGCAATGTTTTGGTGCTTTTTTTTAATTCCTTGTTTTTAAAACTGGATCTTGCTAATGGGTATTTCTGTGATGCAGTATAGGGTTTCAGGTGATAGAAGAGATAAAAGACATTCTTGGCCCTGTTTAGACTAATTTCTGTAAACTGGTTATGAACAAGAACCTTTGCTTAGATACTGTGTGAACAGTGGAGGGATAGGAAAACATTTTTAAACCAGAAAAAAAAAAAAACCTGCTACAATCATTCATCCAGGCTTTCACTAAAGTTCTAGAAACCCCTCCCTCCCCCCAGTATTGGGGAGTCTGTGCTGGTGCGCCAGCCTTTTACCATCCCACTGTAGGGCTGGAGCAGGACTGAACTGAGGCATGGGCAAGCCGGGCAACTGCCCAAGGCACCAACCAATGAGGGGCGCCTGATGGCAGCTGTAAGGGGTGCGCGGCATCCCTCACAGCTGCCATCAGGTGCCACGCAACAGGCTCCCGCAGCGCTAGCCCCGCAGCGCCAGCCAGCATCGTCCTTCTCCCCATGGCCGCAGATCCCTGCACAGCCCAGCGCACAAAATGCCTCGGGCTGGCCCTGGGCTGGAGCACACAAAATCTACTAGCCTGGGCCCCCCTCGGCTCTGGGGTCCGAGGGGAATATTGGGTGTGTCTTTCTCCTCAGCTGGAGTACACATTAGTAAGAGGTTTTTTGTTTGGTTGGTTGGTTTGGGTTTTTTTGTTTGGTTGTTTGTTTGTTTTGGTGGCCTCTGACTGATTTTTCTGTGGGTCAGCAGACCCTGACATAAAGTTTTTCCACCTCTGATCTAGGCCATCCCTGACAGGTGTTTGTCTAACATGTTCTTAAAACTTTCTAGTGACAGATTTCACAACCTACCTAGGCAATTTATTCCAGTGCTTAACTATCCTGACAGGAAATTTTTCTTAATGTCCAATCTGAGCCTCTCCACCCTTGTTGTAATTAAACCCCATTGCTTCTTGTCCTACCCTCAAAAGTTAATGTATCTGTAAAAGTCAGCAACCTCTGGACTCTAACTACCCACACTGACTTGTCCATGGTATTGCTGCTCTTCCAGCCAGCCAGGCACCCAGTTCATCCTCTTCAAATTCTAGGCAGCAACTGACTGCTCTGCCTCTACTGCTTTCTTTTATATTCCGCTGAATGGTCACTTCTGCAGCCCCTCAGATTATCCGCTCCCCTGCATCTATTCTAGGCTGTCTGGAGGACTTTTCCTCAGTTCTTTTTTGGGCTGAGATTAGGCAGGTCCATGAGGCATCCAACAGGGGGCCTCCAAACCTAGTCTATCCCATCACAATATCCCAGAATGAAGCTTGCTTTTTTGCAACAGTGTCACCGTTGAGTAAAATTTAGCTTATGATCCACAATGACTCCTCTCTCCTGATCCCTTTCCATAGTCCTCCTTACTAGGTTGTCATTTCCCATTTTGTATGTGTGCAACTGATTGTTCCTTCCTAAGTGGAAACTTTGTATTTACCCTTACTGAATTTCATCCTATTTACTTCAGACAATTTCTCCAGTTTGAATTTTAATCCTCTCCTTCAAAGCACTTGCAAATCTCCAACTTGGTAATATCCACAAAATTTATCTGTGTGCCATAGTCTAAATTATTGATGAAGATATTGAACAGTACCAGATTCAGAATTGATCCTTGTGGGACCTCACTTGATATGTCCTTCCAGCATACCTTTGAATCACTACTCTCTGAATATGGTTTACAAACAAGTTATGTATCCACCTAGTACTAGCTCTATCTACATTGTATTTCCATAACTTGTTTAAGAGACGGTCATGCAAGACAATATCAAAAGTCTTATTAAAGTCAAGATATAGCACATCTATTGCTTCCCTCTATCCACAAGGCTTGTTTCTCTATGGCTGTGTCCAGACTCCATGCCTCCTTCGACGGAGGCATGTAGATTAGCCACATCGGAAGAGGGAAATGAAGCCGCGATTAAAATAATCGCGGCTTCATTTAAATTTAAATGGCTGCCCCGATCTGCCGATCAGCTGTTTGTCGGCAGATCGGGAGAGTCTGGACGCGATGCCCCGACAAAGAAGCCTTTCTTCATCGACACAGGTAAGCCTCGTGAAACCAGGTTTACCTGTGTCGATGAAGAAAGGCTTCTTTGTCGGGGCATCGCGTCCAGACTCTCCCGATCTGCCGACAAACAGCTGATCGGCAGATCGGGGCAGCCATTTAAATTTAAATGAAGCCGCGATTATTTTAATCGCGGCTTCATTTCCCTCTTCCGATGTGGCTAATCTACATGCCTCCGTCGACGGAGGCATGGAGTCTGGACACAGCCTATTGGTTTGACATAATTTGTTCCTGATAAATCCATTATGACTGTTACTTATCTCATAATCTTTTTGGTGTTTGCAACTTGATTGCTTAATGATTTGCTCCATTATCTTTTTGGATACTGAAGTTAAGCTGACAGACCTGTAACACCCTGTTGCATGGGTTCCATTGTTTGAGAACAAGTAACTGATCATAACTAATTTTGGGGTACTGAGTTAAAAAATTATATCCATTTTTGCCCATGATGTACAGATTTTCTGAAAACTGGAGTCTAATTTTTCAAAAATGCTATTATAACGTGTTATATATTATATGCTGTGACTTATTAATACTTCAAATTAATTGAATTCATCAAAATAAATGCCATCTAACTTAATTTTGTAGAAGAGGGTCACCAAATTATTATATTATATATTATAGGAGTAACAAAACAGAATGGTTTCATTTTTTATGTTTTAAATGATATTTACGGCTGTATTTTCTTCATTTTTCTGCATTTCTTCTGAATTTTCTGCATTTTTCAGGTAATCCCCTAACATGGCATCTTGAGGTTGCCTGAATGATCCAAAGAAGCAAAGACAGAACATATCAGATTTTGTTAGAAATGTATGTCACACCTACTTTGGTATAAAACCTGGGAATCAAGACTTTGGAACAAGGAACAAAACTGCCACAAATGTAACGAAATATGTCTGGATCATTCAGGGGGTGCGGGGTGCTCGGGGCTAGGGCAGGGGCTTGAGGTGCAGGAGGGGATTCATGACTGGGGTGGGGTTTCAGGATGTGGGCTCCGACTGGGTATTGCTTACCTCAGGTTGCTCCTGGGTGGTGGTGCAGTGGGGCTAAGGTAGGCTAACCCCTGCCCTGGCCCTGCACCACTCCCAAAAGCAGCCAGCAAACTCCATTCCAGGTCCTGTTGTGCCCACCCCCCTGCTCTGTGGAGAGGGGGAACCTTGACATCAGCTCCACTCTTCTCCCTCCCCCAGGTGTGCGGCGCCCCTTACCACTTCAATCAGGCACCCCCCATATGTTGGCGCCCCGGGTAGCTGTTTGGCTAGCCCCTCCCCCCTTAATCCAGCCCTGCCCTCTCCTGCCCTGCACAGCAAGCAGGAGGTTCCCAGTGGTGGGGGAGGCAGCTCCAATTCAAAGGGCAGGGGGTGCACACCAGTAGAGGGAAAGGTATCTGAAGAGCTGGCACTTGCTAGCCTCTTGGCCAAATCAGTCAGGATCCCCTGTGAGAGGCTCCAAGATCACCTGTAGATCCCAATCTACTGGTTGGTGACCACAGACTTAAGGATTTTAACTGAACACATTTCAATTTCAAAGCAAGCGATCATTGTGTTTGATGCTGCTGCAGTCAAAGACTCAAAACTGAACAAGACGACAGAGATCTCTGGAGTTATTCTGGGTAGCCCTAAAGACCTTTGGGAAACTGGCACTTTATTATACCATTGCCATCGTTTGGAGTTACAAACTGTTTTAACTGTAGTTAATATTTTACCTGTTTTAACCTCTTAATAACTAATTTTCTTGTCTTAGCTAATAAATCTTTAGCTAGTTTACTATAGAATTGGCTGTTATTGTTGTCTTTGATGTAAGATCTGGAGCAGGGGTAGATCATAGGAAGATTGGATAAAACCTAGACCACAAGATGCTTTTGAACAGACTTAGAACATCTTTTTAGTTCATTTTTACTATTATTTATTATTATTATTTATTAAATGTTTCTCTGGCGTCTGGACCTTGACTATACCTTGACCAAAAAATGTGGACCTTGACAAAAAATAACTGATTACCTCTGATCTGGCGAATCCGTTGATCTGGGCTAAGTGACTGGCTTTTTAGGACTGGGAGAAACCTTATATCTCATGTCATTTTTTTGTTTGTTTGAATAATATGTTGCCAATAAGTCCAATTTGTGTGAATGGCTAGATAGACTGGGGGACAAAGGAATCTGTGACTGCATGGGGAGACTGTAATCCAGAAGTTCACATTTCTTACTGAGTTGGTGAAATCTAATTCCACTTTGTGGTATTGGTCATGTTTTCAGACAGTCTGTCCTGAGCTGAGCACTTACATTTATAATCCACTACAGACAGTGTGACAGAGCTATTTCTTACACACCCACGCCACAAGGTGACAAGACATAATCAGGGCACATTTTCTGTTCACACTGTAGCAGAGAGGTGCCACTAATACAAGGCTTAGACTCCACAGCAACACTCTGTTCCATGGGTGACTGGCTTGGTGAGTGGAAGATATGCAGTGACTTCATCAGATGAGTTGGAATGGAAATGACAGAATCTGGAGTGTGTATATATATAACAGCAAAAAAAGTTACTTAACAATTGTAGGACCATTGTTAATGAAGCTACTTAAGTCAGGGCAGATGTGTCTCATTCACAGCATGTGATGTAGAGATGCAAATATTAAAGGCGGAGAAATTGTCTTTGAAGTACATTAACCAGGTAAGATATTTATTCACGCTTAAGATCCCAACAGGTTGTTTGCAAAGCACTGACAACCTCATCTAATTACTGTTTGTCTGAAACTGCTTGAAGAAACTTTTTAAATAATTTGTTAGAGAACAATTCTGTCACTGAATCTGATTCGTTAATTTCCACTCCCACTCATCTGATGAAGTGAGTTTTAGCCACAAAAGCTCATAAGCTAATAAATTTGTTCGTCACTAATGTGCCGCAGGACTGCTCATTGTTTTTACAGTTGCAGACTAACACAGCTACTCCTCTGAGACTATATTCCTTAGCTATGAGACGAACTCAAGGAGAAACATAAAAGGTGTGGAGGGGGAAGGCAAAATGGCAAGAGAACAAACTGAAATTTGTTTCTGACTCACTTAATCAGTTTCTTTCCTCGTCTAAATAGTATCCTTCTGCGTGAATATAAACAACAACCCGCTTTGTATAGAGTAAGAAAGAGGCCAAGGATCTAGGAAAAAGTCTGTAATCAAGTAAAGCTCTAATCTCCTCTAGTGACAGATGAACAATTATTTTATTTAATATGAAGGCAATTTTCCTTGACAAAGTGGATTCTTTTTTAAGGCAAATAGTATAGTTGCAGTTCATAGGAAAATAGACATAAGCCATCTTCAATTCATCCTTGAAAAATGTTAACAGTGCCAGTTATTTGTTATGGATTTGGGGGGGGGGGGGTGTTTTCTTGTAACTTTAGGAAGATTTTTTATGAGAAAAGAGATGATTTGATTAGAAAGTAATTTTAATTTGGGTCTGACCAGTTTCTGTTGAGAAACAAATATTTCTTCGATTTAAGGCACCCAATATTTGATATAGCTAATGTCTTTGATTATTTTACACAATATGTCACTCTAAGAATTGTCTTTGTTTTACTTTCACAAGCATATGAGCAAAAAATCCCATTTTGTTTGAATACAGCCACTGCTACATACAAACAAAACTCAGCAACCTATTCTTGGTATTTTTTTAACTGTTCTCACTACGGTTCCACTACTGCCTCTTGTGGCACACAAGTGGACTTCAGTGATGCTCCATGTGAAACCACCTCATGAGTCCACACGTACAGGATTGAGGAGTAAAGCAACATCAGAGATGATGCAGGTATATCTTTTGGAAATTATTTTCCCTACTGCCAAATTATCAGTTCTTGGTGACCAGGTAAAGGTCCTGATCCTATAACCACCTACATACATGCTTAGTTTTAAACATGCGAGCATAACCATTGATTCCAGCAAGACTACTCATGCCTTTTAAGTTCATCATCTGTGTTTGCAGAATCAAGAACACAGTGAACCATGGAATAAAGTAGATATTCTTTTTAGTAACCTCTGTTTAGTCATTCAGCCCCTGCAAAGATAAGTGTCTGCCTATCCATAGTGTACAAAACAAAACAATAATTCTTTGGTTGGACTTTCATGTAAAGTTTATTATTGGAAAATGTAATGCAAGAGTTGGATGGCATCAGTAGGAAGAAGACAGAAATACTGTACTAGAAAACCGATTGTGGTTAAGGGAAGAGTGAATTTTAATTTGGTCTAGCAGTGTAAAACTTTTGTTCTCTTGGGACAAGGCTGACCACTCCTAGTTCCCAAAAGATTTCACATACAGATAAATAGACTCAATTTTCTGTGCTCTCATCTTCCTTTTCTGTATAAACACAAATGAGAGTGGATGAGCATCAGATTGCTCCCTCTACATTTCTGTTAGTCACTGTTGTTACTGTCCCTCTGGTCAAAATCTGGAATCAATAACCTTTTAATGGAGCCACCAGGGGGTGAAGGATATGCAGGGCACCATGTGTCCTGCACTGGCCCAGTTGGAGTTGAGCCTATTGAATTAAAACAATGTACACAAATGAGTCATATCAAAAGACAACCCCCCTGGAGAGCTCTATCAGCCAGGAGTTTAATTGCATGCCTAAGTGAGAAGCTTTCATTCTTTGCCTTCCCTGTGGGAAGCTGTGCCCAAGCTAATTGTGTTTTTTAGAACCATGTGAAGCATTTTTAAACATCATCTTGAGCTCATTAAAAATGCCCCAGTGTTGTACCTTTTTTGCATAAATAAACTGTGTTTACCTGCTATTCATCCACCAAGTAAGGCTGATATCTAGGCATCCGGTAACTCCCTCAGGATATTTATTTTAATATATTGACCTTTCACTGCTGAAGATTAGAAATTCCTCTCGGGGCAAAAAAAACCCCCTTAAAAGTAAGATTCAAAGAGACTTAGAAATGTGTTTAGTGTGGATTCATTAAATACCTTACATGTGTGAAAGGGTTCTTTTCTGTTTAACCTCTGTTCATTTTTCTAGTAATATAAATTACAAATTCTGTGTTTCTAAACAATACTAGGTCTGATACATTTGACACATTAACATACAGTTCAATGACATCAAGATGTGTGATGGAGCAGATCAGCCATGTTAGAAATTGCAAACAGGACATAATTAAGTCTCATTTGATTTGCCATTTCATCTGCTAAATGCAGAGCTTGACGTTTGCAGAAGGGGGACCAAGTTAGCATTGATTAGGGTTAGGTTGGTAGGCAATGGGGTGAGTGTAACATACTGGAAAAGCATCTCTTTTTTCTCTAGTAGCTGGAATGTTACAGGATAACAGCATAATGTCCCCCTCGGCATTTTCTTAGGGGGTTAAGTCTGTTGAATAAGACACCACCATTGCCATCACTGAGGGAGAGGTCTGGAGGCAACCATAGATTTGGGCTTATTGACACAGTGTTAAAAACTCTGGATGCTATAGGAACCTTATATACACTGAGTTATATACCTGAGTGGGAGGGGTTTTTTTGCTGAAATTCTCTACTGTAAACTGTCTGTGCATTGATGAATCCTATTGAAAGAAAGAGACCTGAAGAACTGCGAATAAATGATACTATTCATTCAGCATCCATAGTCACTATCTTCAGAAATTAAAAACAAATTATCTGGTAGCACTTTATAGACTAACAAAACATGTAGATGGTATCATGAGCTTTCGTGAGCACAGCCCACTTCTTCAGATGACTGGAATTTTCAGAAGAGAAGGGGGATGTACAACAGGCAAAATTAGCTTTTGGTATGGGTTAGTTGACTAGGCTAGCATCACTCAACCAAGGGTCTGAGCAGGTTTCATGGTGTCTGCCAGAATAAACCAGAGAGAAAGACCAGTATTAGAATCATTGAGGCCCAGGGAAAAAAGTCAAAATCCCAAGCCCCTTCTTTCTACTTGGAAGCCAAAGCCTGAGCAACTTAGCTTCACCGCAGCCCCTGTGTTCTGAAGCCCTGGGCAATTGTGCTGCTTGCTACCCCCTAACACTGGTTTTAGATACTCATCTACTGACAAACAGTTTTTGTTCCATAAGTGATCTGTAGAATATTATAGCATGATGTGGAAGGGGGCAAGAAAAATGTTGAGAACCCTTAGACTAGATCACTTGCTAATATTCAGCGGCTGTTGGATGAGAGACATTTACCAAGACAACCAAAGATAAATAGGAGAGTTGTGTGTTTCTTTCCAGCCAACCATATTGACTTGCAAGGAGAGATACTAATATTGTAAGAAAAACAATAGTTACTGCTTTCTATTCAAGGAAGGAAGGAAATTCTGTTATCATTTTGTCAACAACTGTATTTTGCTGAGTGGTTACTGTGGAGGGTATTTTTCTCCCTGCTCATTTTTCATCCTTTATTAGAATAGTTATCCTTAATATACAACACAAGGATTTTTATTTCCTTTTCAGTTTCCATCTGTTTTTAAGACAGAGGAGAAAATGGTGATGAATCCATCTCTTATTTGTCTGAAGAGCTTTGACAGCCTCTTGATATTCTGGAGCTTCAGAGGGTAGCCGAGTTAGTCTGTTTCAGAAAAAAACAACAAATGTTCTGGTAGCACTTTATAGACTAACAAAACATGTAGATGGGATCATGAGCTTTCGTGGGCACAGCCCCCTTCTTCAGATGAATGGAGTTATGATTTTGGATATGAAAACTTGAAATAAATAGGAGAGGAGAAGGAGAGGTGGGAGAGAAAGAAAAAGGGAGGAGGATGGGAGACAGAGCATCATTAAGTATCTGGAGAAGGGGTAATTAAACCTAAGCCGATAACAATCAAAGTCAATAGATTCTCAAGACAGGAAGAATACCACTCAGAGAGCTGTTAGCACTTTCAGTGGTTTTTAAGTAGGCAGTGTCCCAACCAACCCATATCACGATTGAGTTCACTAGCATGTGAACTGAATTTGCGGATGAACTGTGATTCCAGGACCTCCCTGTGGATCTGGCTTGTGGAGCTGGTTTGTGGCAAGACATCTACTTGCAGGTCTATCAGACTGTGGTTTGGCAGGCTGAAATGCTCACCAACAAGTTTCTGTATGTTCTCTTTAGGTATATCCAATGTGTATCCATTGATTCTTTCCCGCAGAGACCGTCCAGGTTGTCCAATATATATAACAGTGGGGCATTACTGGCATTTGATGGCATAGATCAAATTACTGGATGTGCAGTCAAATGACCTTTTGATTTTGTGGCTTATGTTGTTTGCTCCAGTGATGAATTTGCCAGTATAGATATGTGGGCAGAATTGGCATCTTTTTTGGTTTTAGGGCTGGGTTCCTGGAAGCTTATGATGTGGTTGTGTAGCATGTTTATCAGAAAGAATACGTTTCAGGTTAGGGGGTTGTCTGTAAGCAAGAATCGATTTTTCTCCTAAGGCCTCTGAGAGTGAGGGATCATTTTCCAAGATGTGTTGTAGATTGTGTATAATGCGTTGGAGGGGTCTGAGCTGTGGACTGTAGGTAACAACAAGAGGAGTTCTGTTATTTTCTCTTTTGGGTCTGTCTTGAAGTAGTTCGTGTCTGGGTATTTTTTTGGCTCTGTCAATCTGTTTTTTCACTTCCCCAGGTGGGTATTTCACATCTGATTGAAGCATTTCTTTTTAGCTTTTGGATAACATGTGTGTAGACCTAGAAGACCTAGTCCTGATGCCTAATGGGAGTTTTGCCCAAATAAGATTTTTGCCCAAATAAGATCAGGCCCACTACCATTCTGTTAATAGAAGCAGGCGATTTCCAGAATAGATTGGTGGAGTTTGAAAGACAAGCAGAATTTTTGTTTCCTCAGTGTGTCATAACAGTGTAAATTAAACCCAGTTTTCATTTTCTAGAATAGCATTAGAGCCTATAAAGAAATGAATTGCTCAGCTGGCCACTTAATCTACATGACAGTTTTATTACAATTAAATATCACCCCAAGGATGCCCTTTGTTTGCATTGGACAGATTTTATTGTGTTTATATGGGCTAATGATGCAGAATGAAATTATACAGTTTATATTAAATTTAAATGACTGATTTATTATGTTTAAAGCCCAAAATGATCACCTATAGTCTTTAATGCTGAACAAACCAAATTAGTACTATTGCTATTTTATGTGTTATTTTAAAGAGTTGCCCAATGAAATGAAGTCTTTCTGTCTTCACTAAAAGTAGGTTATTTCATGTTCCTAATATTTAACCCTGCAATTCTTCAGTATTGATAATTATAAAAATGCTTTGATTTCCATCATCCATCCTGTACTTCAGATCAGTGCTCCAGCTGACAATGAGCCATTTATACTTCCACTTGCCCTGGAAAACTTTTGTCTTTTTGCAGGGCGGGGGAGGGGGAGATCAGGGAGTTAAGCACCTGTGAAAGACAAAAGTTTTGTTGCTCAATTGGCAGTGTAGACAAAGTCCTTATCAGTGTTCCTTTGTGTGGCTCACTTGAGGGAATATCACTTGTCTCATTGAATTTTCAGGGGGAGAAAAAACCCACACTCTATTTAATAAACACTGAGTCCTAAATCCATAAATAAGTCTTTTCTTTAGACACCACTGCAATCCACAAAACTCCCCTATGGCTGTTGCTGAAGCTTGTAGGGTCCTAGATTCACTCAATGATTAAAGTGCTGCTGTAAAAGTTCCTTTGGAATCTATGTTTTTACCTCTGGGTATGTGCCAGATTCCAGACAGCCAGGTGTTTATCTCACAGCTAAGCCCTAGGGGTCATTTTCCAGGATAGGTTGTAGATTGTTGAAGCCTTGGAACTTAACTTCATTTACAGGTTTGGGACCCATCACAAAGGTCTGAATAAATACATTACCTGGCTAACACACTACCTTCCACATCCTAATGAATGACTTAAAAAAAAAAACAATGGGTACTTAAGAACAATTTGCACCTTCTCTATAATCTCATGTAACATGAACACCCTAACTGATATTTTTCCCTTCCTTCTCTTCCCTCTCCTCCTCCCCCCAACATCTCCTACTTTTTATTTTGGAACTGGAACTTTAATAATCCATTCATCTGAAGAAGTTGGTTGTGCCCACAAAGCTCATGATACCATCTACATGTTTTGTTAGTCTTTAAGATGCTGCTGGACTATTCATTGTTATTTAAGTTTTTCCACTTACAGACTAACTCGGCTACCCTTCTGAAGCTTTTCTATTTTTTGGTTAAAGATGGATTGGATCTGGGGAGAAGAAGATTACAGCTTAGGGTAGAAAGGGCTTTAATGCAGTGTTTTGCGGTGCTCAGAAGAATGTCCCATGAATACCCATAATGTCTTGATTGTATATCTAGACTGCATCCCTCTGTTGGCAGAGGAATTCAGATTAGGCAGATCGACATTGCAAATGAGGAATTTAAATATCCCATGCCTAATTTGCATAAAAATGGCTGCTGCATTTTGCCGACTCAGCACTTTGTCCGCAAAAAGTGGCAGTCTAGAGGGGGATCTGTCAAGAAAGAAAGCCTTTTTCAACAGATCCTGTAAACCTTCTTGCAGGAGGCATAAGGGATCTGTTGAAAAAGGCTTTCTTTCTTGACAGATCCCCCTCTAGGCTGCCGCTTTTTGCCGACAAAGTGCTGAGTCGGCAAAATGCAGCTGCTAATTTTACGCAAATTAGGTGCAGAATATTTAAATCCCTGCCTCTTGTGCAAGAAGGAGCAGTGTAGCCAGCTCCTTCTAGCACAAAAGCCTCTTCTGCAAAAATGGAGGCTCATTAGGTATGCAAATGAGGCTCGGCAATAGTCCACACTTAGCCTCATTTGCATATTTTTGGCGCAACAACCCACCAGTATAGACATAGCCTTGTTGTTACCCCTGTATGGAATGGAAGTGAATCCATGTGAGGCTCCTGCTGGGAGAGCAAAATCAGCCTCCTCAGCTGATGGCAGAGGTATTAACATTTCTTCAGTTCTAGTAAAAGCTCCCTGGGATATGCAAAGCACATGCATTAAGCACTGCTGGAGAGTGACAGATGCCAACACACATAATCTGACAGCTGCAAATACCAGGTACTAGAAAGTGTAATTTCCCATAAGTAAAAATATAATGGGTCATTATTTCTTGACAGATTAAAAACCAGCTACCATGAATGTTTGAATTGCTAATCCTGTTTAAACAACGCATGCTTTTCTCACTCAGAAGTAAAGGAATTTCTTTTGTCTTTGCCGTATTTGGCATGTACCATACTGCAATTGTGACTTGCAGGAGTGGGGGCTACAGATTTCCATCTATACCAGTCTGTTGAGGCTGCAATTTGGTTACAACGTCAGATAGGAGGGCTTAGCTGTAGTAACTCATTATTTTAGCTCTGGAGGCTCTAGGTTCAGTCCCTGGTATACTGGCCAAGATAGTGACTGTCACCTATCCATTTAATGCTGAGGATACTTTGAGATGTCACCCCTTTTCAACCTTAGTGGCTTGTCAAAGTTTGGGTACGTCTAGACTACAGGCTTTTGTCGACAGAAGTTTTGTCGACAGATACTGTCAACAAAACTTCTGTCAACAGAGAGCGTCTACACTACATTCAGTTCTGTCGACAAAGCAAGCTGCTTTGTCGACATGGTAGTGTAGACGCAAAGGACAGTTTACATGCAATAACACCTTCTGTCGACAGAAACTCTGTCGACACAAGGCGTTATGCCTTGTAAAATGAGGTTTACCAGCGTCGACAAAACTGCTGAGTTCTGTCAACATTATGTCGACAGAACTCAGCGGTAGTGTAGACGCAGGTATAGTTTTGTCGACAAAAGTCCACTTCTGTCGACAAAACTCTGTAGTCTAGACACACCCTTTGGGAGTGCTCCAGTTGGAAGTGGAAATTGATCAAGTCTGGTATTTTCTTTGATACAATCTATTTTATTTACAAGAAATGTACAAAGTCCTGTTTCTCTGAATGTAGGGGGATCTAACAACAAAAGGACAAGTTCCTTGCAGATGCAGGCATCTTTGGCTAAGGGACTCAAAAGCTCTTACTCTAGCTTTTCTCGGGATTGCACTGCACTCACTGGCTATAGCTTGGCTTTCTTGCTATTTACTTCTGCACCTCTGTCTGTTCTTGTCTTTTTTGTCTCTTCTGCAAGTGCACGCATACACACACATGCATGCTTCTGGACATGCTTCTTTTCTCTTAGGTGTGTGTGTGTACAGTCATGTTTAGTGAAAGGTGAGTTCACATCTATCAGTCTCAATGGGGTTTTAACTCAACCCATAACAAAGTTTCACCCAGCCTATAACAACATGTCTGTCTGTTCCTTTATTATTTTACAAGCATGTGTGTCATATGTTTTTAAATCTTATCACTATAGCTGGTCAGAAAAATTCCAACAAATCTGTTTTTCAGCCAAATTTCCTATTCTTCCTGTCAAGGCAGTTCCCCACTCTGGCACTCCGGGTGCAGAAAGTGGGAGCCTGCAAGAGACCTTAAAAATACCGTGCCTCGATAGGTTTCTGCTTAAAAGCTCTCCAAGGTAACAGTTTCCGCAGCTATGGGAGATAGGCGGCCACCAGCAAGTGAAAAAACCCTTTCTTCTTGAACCCTGGGAGAAAGCACTTGAACTTCTTCTAGGAGGGCACCCCCAAGTTCTTTTACCACAAGAGAGCTTGAAAAAAAAAAAGAGAGAAAACAATGTGCAATCTCTAATAGCTGACCTCTCAGTCTTAGGCATGCGCACACAGACTTCCTTTTACATTCCAGGACTGACGAATCGAATCATAGCCCTAAAAAAGGTGATTTTATTAACAAAACACAAATACATACTTGGTAAAGCAGCATAAGTTGCTAGGTGTTACAGAGCAACTGAGAAAAGAACAGATTAAAACAGAATTGTATCTCTTGGATTCAGCTTAATACAGCGTATGGGAGTGGGGCGGCACAGACTTAGTTTTGTTGTTTGGTTAAACATCTTTGTGCTAAAGAAATAATTTGATTGTGCCTAAATAGACATTTCCCTAGCTCTTTATGATCTGTGCTTCAAGGTCCACTTCATTTCCATGCTCAGTATTCTTTGTAGGCATGGTAGTTCTGCCTACTTCAGTGCATGTTGTTCCCTCAAATCCTGGCTTAAAACTCACACAAAGAAGAACAGCAGGCAGGTAGGCCTTTCATTTCAAATCCTAACACCTTCCCCCATTGGCTTTCCTGGCTCCCCGCAAAAAACCCTTAGTCATCTGAGTTTAACCCTTTGGTTACTGAATGTTGGGATGTTCAGAAAAGGCCAGCGCTCTTCCTATCCATCACATGCCCCAATTCAAATATTCTCTGGCGGTTTTGATTTCAATCAAGTTCTGCTGGAAGCCAGCAGCTTTTGAAACCTGACTGCCAGAGCAGGTTTCCTGCCAGACAGCCTACCAAGTAACCTAACTTTCCAGAGTCCATATCTCTGGGGCAGCCCGTCAGACTGACTGTTTCTCTGAGTTGAGAGGGCCTCCTAGAGCTTTCCCTTTATGGAGGATTTCAAAACCATGAATAAAAATGAAACCAAATTTCAAAATTAAAATCCTTTGTACGTCTCTATCTTCTCTTGCTCAAGAAGAGAGCATGATTCAAATAAAATAATTTATATAGAAAAAGCAATCAAATTCTTACACCATCAAGTAAACTTACCATGTGAATTTACTGCTGTTACCCTACTTCTCCTTCCCTCTTTTCTCCTGGGCTGTGTCTAGACCGGCAAGTTTTTCCGCAAAATCATCTGCTTTTGCGGAAAAACTTGCCAGCTGTCTACACTGGCCGCTTGAATTTCTGCACGAACACTGACGATCTCATGTAAGATCATCAGTGTTCTTGCGGAAATACTGTGCTGTTCCCGTTTGGGCAAAAGCCCTCTTGCGCAAATCATTTGCGCAAGAGGGCCAGTGTAGACAGCACAGTACTGTTTTGCGTAAAAAAGCCCCGATGGCTAAAATGGCAATCAGGGCTTTTTTGCGCAAAAGCTCGTCTAGATTGGCACGGACGCTTTTCTGCAAAAAGTGCTTTTGCGGAAAAGCGTCCGTGCCAATCTAGATGCTCTTTTCCGAAAATGCTTTTAACAAAACTTTTCCGTTAAAAGCATTTCTGGAAAATCATGCCAGTGTAGATGTAGCCCTGGAGTTATACTCGCTCACGTGAGTCTTATTTTAAAGTAAATTATTAAATCTTGGGATAGGGACTGTCTCTTCCCATATGTGTGAACACAGAAGTAATAAAATGTGGCCCTATCTTAAATGAAGCCTGTGGATGCTAGTGCAATTTAATTAATTAATTACCAATCAAAGAGTTAATTGAGCTCAAGATAAATCTATTTCATAACCAATTGTTTATGGTGTGCTCAGATCAGCTGAAGGTAGGGAGTCTAAGGGCATCAGTTGAAGGTAGGGAGGTGGGACAAATCCTAGTGGCTTAATGGATAAGGCATCAGCCTCTGGAGTCTGAGATTGTGGGGTTTGAGCAACAGTGTAACCTAGCTTAAGATAGGGAGGAAGGAAAGAGAGTGGTGTAAGCATGGCCATAAACCAGCACCAAGCAGGTCAGTTTGTGAGGCTTGGCTCTGCAATAAATTAATTTACATATAAGACAAACCATGGATGTTGTTGAATCAGAGAGCCCTGGTGGTCTTGGGCAGTAGAACCCCCAGCAGCTGGGGACAGAGAAGCCTGGTGCCCCAGGGTTGGCCATGAAGCCAAAGCGTCATTCCCGAGAGGCTGACTTTCCCTGATCCGGCCAATTTCCTCCTTCCAGACTGGTCAGTGCATGAGTGTGCCAAAACATCACTGTCCAACCAGTAGTAAATTTTTTCAGAAAATTCAGATTTGGGGCAATACACAATGATCCCTGAATTCGGATCAAATTTGGCAGATAGTTTGGGTTAAATAAAGGAGGAAAATAATTTTTTTTAAAAAGTGAAAAGGGTTCATTTTGATACTGTCAACATAAACAGTTTCATTTCAAAAATGTAAATTTTAATTGAGCCAAATAAAAATGTGTTGATTTTTGGTTCTTTTTTCAGCAAGAAAAAAATAATTCATTTTTGGTTGGAAACAAATAATCGCATTTTTCAGGTACGCCACCAAAAACCAATTATTCACTCAGCTCTCTTTATGGATCAGGAACAAGACTTACTTTTCTATATTAATAAACTGCTCAAATGCGAAATAATCTGATGGTTGATTTTCAGCTCTTGTATTCAACAGCCATCTAGTCGTGATTTTTGTCTGTAAGTAAGCATGAGGTTGCAAAGGCAGTGTGTAAAGAAGTGTTACAAAACACCGGTGAAGTGGCTGACATGCTATTGGCAGCAGGAGCCTACTAAGAGACAGTCATATCAGAATGAAAACAGCTGTCTGACAGCACCATAAACCATAGGAAATGTTATGGGTGATTAGCTGTTATACTTAACGTGTGAAAGTTGGCCTGTGTCTGTCTATGTACAAAGTAAACCCCTCTTCTAGAGAAACTACAGGGCACGGTGAGCTGTTCTAAAAGCTCATAAAAGCCAAGATTTTCAGAGTTAGAGCTAAAACTACGGCAATGACTGTCTCTTCTTATTTGGGTATCTTAGTATGAGCAGCTCAGGTGAGAAAAAGAAAAAGACCAGGAGGCAAAATGAAGATGGGACAAAACTATAATGGGAAAAGCATCTTGGTCAGGCTGGAACACTCAAGCATACAGTATAAAGCACCTGTCTGGCCTTTTTGAGATTTGTCTGAACTTGCTTTTCTTTTCATTGGTTTTTAAAACCTTGCTGGCTCATGAACAATGACAAAGGAATGGCTTATCAGTTCCAGTTAATCAGTAGGGGCTGGCGCAGCTTCTCCTCTGCTCCAGGCAGGGGCCTGCTCCATCCTCCCGGGGCCCAGCGCAGGCAGGGGCTGCTCTAGGTGGCTTCGCTATGGGCTCTGAAGTGTAAATTTTATATACAGCGCATATAACATCCCTATTCCATACTATATTTTCTTCACATGCAGATGTATTGGATTGATTTCCCTCCCCCTGCCTTGGATGTACATTTCATGGTGCTTTATTGGGTCAGTCTAAATAAAAAGAGCGAGCTGAGATGACATTCTGATCTTGAAAGACTTAGTGCAGATGCATCCAGCCCTCTGTTATGCCCACTCCTCATTAAGGCTGGAGATAACCTGGCCTTAATTAGGGAAGTAGGGACAGCTGCTACCTAATTAGCCTGTGGCTGCATAAAAGCCTCAGGGTGAAAGAAACCATGGGAGGCGGGGAGTGGCAGCTTTGCTCTCCCTCTTGCCTGCAGCTGGTGACGCAGTGGTAGGATTACATTTGTAAATAAATTGCACTAGAGGTTACAGAATCCAGGGTTTCCGAGTGACTTTGTGGACTGAGACAGGTCCAGTGCCAAGATGGCCCTATTACACATAGGTGCTTGTCAAGCAGGACTGGCCTTAGGGAAGTTGGTACCCTGAGAAAACTTGTGTTTTAGTGCCCTTGAGTGCTGTGGGCATAGCACTGTCCATGTTCCCTGGCACCCATGGGCTCCCCAACCCCTGCACCTCCATCCTGTGCTCTCTTTACTACCAACCCTTGCATTGTGCCCCCTTTTCCCCTAACCTCTACACAATGACCCCTTCATCCACCCCTGGAACTTTCCTCCCACCTGTGCCCAACCCAGCCCTGCACTTCCAGCATGGCCTGCCACATTGTCCTTGTGCCCAGTACCCTCCACCCCCGTTGCCCAGCAACACACATGCCCAGTTGCCTCTCACCCTCTGGCTACTGTACCCTGGGCATGGGCTCAATTTGCCCAGCCCTAAGGCTAGCCCTGTTGTCCAGGAGTCCTGTGCCAGAGCAAGTGTTTGGAAGCCAGAGATGGAGGAGACCCTTCAGTAGCTGGTTGAGCAACAGGTGGAAGCACAGAAGGCAATGGAAACTTTTCAGCAAGTTCTCCAGACAGAGCAACAGGCATTGTTCAACTGTAAGGTATAACAGAAGCGGAGCCTGAAGGATTTCATTTGTCAGCAGGTTGGCATACAACAGCAACTCCTGCTGAAAGTGATGAATCCCATAGGAGGGGATGATGGTAAGGTATAAAATGGGCCTGACGGATAGCCTTCCCCCCCCCCCCCATGCCTTCCACACAACTTTGCGCAGGTAGCCATGTGGGCTGGATGGGACAAGCAGGGCCGCGTGACTGGCTCCCTGCCTAACCAGTGATGCCAAAATAGCCTGTGTGGCCCTAAATGAAGAGGAGGCCAGGAATTATAAAGCAGTAAAGATAGCCATTCTGGATCAGGTGGGTCTATGCACAGAGGAGGACTGCCACAATTTTGTGAATTGAGCTTCTGTAGCCAGATTCACTGATAAGTTGCTTAAATCCTTTAGGGGAGAGTTCAGGGCCTTTATCGAGGGAGATCATCTGGTAAAAAGCCATCATTACAATCTGCATTGGGCAAAACTGATGTGACTGCCAAAGTTATGGGATCAATGGTTATCATGAGAAGGGCATCATGGTTGCAAATGTCTGGAATAACATCAGCCAGCCAAAGAGGTTTAGACAGGGGCTGAGCTTATAGATGTTGATAGATATTCGGCTACGTGTGCGTATGTTTCCAGTGTGCCGACCCAGCTTTGCAGAGATCGCTAACTCAGCGGACCTAGAGCAAACTGCCCAATGACCACAAGATTTGTTAAGCTACAAAGGCACCCAGCCAGGTTTACTGTTGATGAAGCACAAGTGGTAGTATTTCACAGACTTTACTGGACCACAAATACGTGTATACCCATACCAATGAACAATAGTCAGTCAATGGCAGGACTGTCCACTGCCCGCAAGGCTGGACAAAGACACTCTAAGACTTCATTTTATACATTAGTACAGAAGTCACCAACTCATCTATTGTGATGGACTGGTCAATCATGGAGCCTCACCTAGTCGATCATGATCTCCGGGCCAGCACAGCAGGTTGTCTACCAGGGCAAGCTTGTTTCTGTGCTTCTCTTGAGCACAGGTGACCAGCGTGTCTCTGCAAGCTGTTGATACCTGCCCCCCAACACTCTTCTCCTTACTGTAGTCCCCTCCTGCATCTAAATTCCATCCCAGAATTTGCACGCCTCATCCCATCCTGCTCCCAAACCCCTCAGTACAGGACACGAGCCTGCGCCCCCCCCCCCCCCCCCGCCTGCTACTTTAGCCCAGGCTTTAGGCCACATACCAGGCCTCTAATACAAGGGCTTATCAGGCCCTCTTCCTACTATATTGGGTAGGGACTTAAGTGTCTGTGCACATGCTCAGCTGCTGGACTTCAGGTGCCTCAGAAACTTTAAGGTTATGTCTACACAGCAGCGTTATTTCGGACTAACTAATGTTATTCCAAAATAACAAAGAGCATAGCTACATAGCAAGCCATTATTCTGAAACAATGGCTAGCTGAAGGACTTCTTACTCTGACTCGTGTAACCTTCATTTCACAAGGAGTAAGGGAAGTCAAAGGAAAAGTGTTCTGCCTTTGATTTCCTGCAGCATAGACAGTGCCAAAAGCCGAATTAAGCTATTTCAACTCAGCTACGCAATTGATGTAGCTGAAGTTGCATAGCTTAATTTGGGTCTTGCCATGCTGTGTAGACATGCCCTAAAAGTGGAATCATAGGACCCTAGGGAGTTTAGGCTCCCAAAGGCTTCGGCAGAAGCTGAGTAAGGGCTTCGTGAATCCCAGCCTCTCTGTGACCTGAATGCACTAATGAGGAAAATGTATCGTTTACATGAACAATCTCACAGAAACCATCAGGAAGAAGGCTGGAGATTATTTTTTCCTCTTTTTTGCCACTATGTTTTCACAGATGTGGTATATGGATGAACAAGCCAAAGCCGACAGACATATTTTGCTCTTGCCAAATAGTCCAAACAAGGCAGAGATTTTTTCCCCCTTCTCCCTCAAAGATCTTTGACAAACCTCAGTCTTGTATAGAAAAATAAATTAATTAAAAATATTGAGTATCTAAGGAAAATCATGGCTCAAATTTCATAGTTGAAAAAATAAAACATTATCCCCTACAAATGTTAAAAGGGGGAAAAAGTTCACCTATGACTTGCTGGCAGTCTGACATTGGAGACTTTAATATAGTGGGTATTGGAATGCCACCTAGTGGGCCTCTCCAACTTGCAGCTAGTAGAAAAAAATAAGTTAACTCATGCCCACTAAACTGCATCCTTCTTTGCAGTGTCACGAGTGCCATAATACACTCAATATTGTGTACAGAAGGAGATATATTCTGTATCCATAGCAAGATCCATTAATATGACTTGGCGTTACACCCAAATTTAGAGAGAAGAATGTTCGCCGAAGTATTGCTAATAAATGATTTGCTAGCTCAGCACCTGCTAAGAATATTGCACTGATGTAAGTGTTGTACTCTCAAATGCAAAAGAGTATATTGGCCAGGCCATCCTTACTGGTACTTGAATGCTCTTACAAGAACCTTACAGGGAACGCTTAGTCTTCGCTTTGACGCTCACATAATATCTAGCCAAGCAGTCAAACCCTGGGTTCTTTTTTGGGCTGCTGTACAAAAATAAGAAGAGATTAATGTGGACAGCTGTGACAAGTTGTAGTTTGCCGTGCTTTTATGCAGACAGAGTTGTACTAACTGCAGTGACAGATTTGGGTTTCATTTTAAGGCAGCTTATGTGTGTATGGGGGGAAATAAAGGGGTGGCAATTTCTGGTTCAGCTATGTTATGGCAATTTAGTGACTCACTAAGTCCATATTCCTCCTATAGTATGTCATGGGGGCACAGGACGAAATGGCAGGAAGGAAATGGCCCTTGGCCAATCAGATCACCTGAGGACTTTTTAAAAGGTCATTTCCCAAAGGGAGGATTTGCAGCGAAATATCGTTGTGCCTCTTCTTTTCCTCTTGGCACTTCTGGTTCCATGAAGTGTCAGAAAAACTAAGGGTACGTCTAGACTACAGGGTTTTGTCGACGGAAGTTTTGTCAACAGATACTGTCAACAAAACTTCTGTCGACACAGAGCGTCTAGACACATTCAGTTCTGTCAACAAAGCAAGCTGCTTTGTCGACAAAGCCCTGTAGTCTAGATGCAACCCTACTGGCAATAACACCTTCTGTCGACAGAACTCTGTCGACAGAAGGTGTTACGCCTCGTAAAATGAGGTTTACCAGCGTCGACAAAACTGCTGAGTTCTGTCGACGTTATGTCAACAGAACTCAGCGGTAGTGTAGACGCAGGTATAGTTTTGTCGACAAAAGTCCGCTTTTGTCGACAAAACTCAGTAGTCTAGACACACCCTCTGATAACAGAGGGAGGAGGTGGTGTGGTGATGCAGGGGAGGAATGGAGTCGCTTGATAAATATCTGTGAGGGACTGGGAAGGGAGGAGGCAAAGGATGAAGTTAGGACAGCAGCACATTGGGTGATGGGAGGTTGAGACTAGAGGAGTAGAGTGAAGGAGTTACAGCAAGATAATTACTATTTTTGTCCATATATAGTATTTCATTCCTGGATGAGCAACTGGACATAGAAGGAGCAGAGGGGATAGGCATTCTTTGATCTTCCCCACTACCTCATACCCTCTCCCCCACCCAATGCATCCCTTTGGCATTTTCTACCCTTTCCATTTTTCCCTCGTGGTCTCCAGGGTTGTCCCAGTGTGTCTTTTTGTACCATATGATCAATCCATTGTGGGTGTGCGCATGGGGGCGGAGGGGCATGAGGCAATAGAAATGGAGTTAGGAAGCTCATGACCACTTACTTGGCAGCAGCTGCCACTGTGTAGCCCCACACATTAACACTAATTCTTACTAACAATAAAAACGTTCAAAATTATTTAGACCACATGTATTTTGATGAGTGCACTAGAAAGGCAGAGTAGCCTGAAAGACATGAGCCCTAAGAGCCATTCCTAGATTTGTCACTGGCTTGCCGTCTTAATTTGTATTACAGCAGCCCCTACAGTGTCTGTGGGATGCAGGCAGTTGGACTACAAGATCAGAATTGTCCACTCAGGAGAGCGTCAAATGGCACCCAGCTGATTAGCAGAGCAACCACAGGTAGGTGTTTTGTTTTTACTGTTGGTGCACATGCATATAAAAATATACATTCCACACATGACTGGAAAAGATTAGAGGGAACATTGCTTGAGACATTAAAAATACATGATTTCAAAGCCCAAATTCTTAAGGTATTGAGCCACCTCAGGCTAGATGCCAAAAGAAACTTAGGAGAACCTTTTAGCCTAGTGACTAGGGCATTTTCCCTGGGATATGGGAGATTCCCCCCATCATTCAAGTTCCCCCTCTTCCTGCTGCTCAGGGGGTGGCGATGAAAGGGAGCTTTTTTTCCAATGGGTGATGTGCAATTGTGACTCATGCTTGCCTGCTGATGCTGTTCCACTGTGACTAAATAATGAAAGACTTCTAGTAAGTGATTGAGAGCGAGCAAACAAACATGAGCATAAAGCTCGAGCCTGCCAGTTAGCAAACTCTCTTGGGAGGTATCCCGAAACCAGTCCACCTGTTCCACCGACTTCTTTAATTATTTATCCATGGTGGAACAACTTAACAAGACAGCCTGAGGGAGTATCCCGTCGCTCAGCATGCGAGAAAGAAGAGATCTCATGTAAAACCTTTAGCTTGTGGGTTGAGTTCACCTAGCATTTGGGTGACTTCAGCACCATTCCCTCCTCTGCCCTATCAGAAGGGATTTCAAACCCTCCGCTGAGTGCCCTAACCCTTGTACTGTGGGCAGTTCTCAGGAAGGGTTGGAGGGGCGATGTCTCTCTCTTTCTCTCATTGACATCAATACTGGAACTAGGGATGCAGCAGCATCCCCTGGCTTGATGTGATTCCCATTATACGTAGGGTTTACAGTTTGGTTCAATGGCTCTTAGCATCCCTGTTATACAAATTGTTCCAGCACCCCTGCTTGCTGATGATTTTTCACTGTGAATATATAATTAACTCTTTGTAGGGGCAGAGGGAGACAGACTAGTGCACTGATTAGGATACTCAAGAGGTAGAAGGCCCATCTTTAAATCCCTTATCAGGCAAAGCAGAGAAATGAACTGGGGGTTCCCACATATCAGGTGAGTGCCCTAACCATTGGACTAGAAGTGAGGCTACTGTGACTCCATTCTGAGCCATTTGGCATGCCTTGAACCTGCTTACTGGATCAGGTCCTATCGATGGGGGAATGCCTGTCTTCGTCTGGTTTGAGGCACATGCTGGGCTGAGCAATGAAAGAGGCATTGAACATGGGGCATTGTGCACATGTCCAGCAGCAAAACCTTTAAGGGACTTTTACAATGGAAATGTAGGCAGTGAGGGATTTTAGGCACCTCCAGACTTGACAGCAGTTGAAGGGGGGAGGGTTAACAATCTCAAGTTCCCAATGTGGGCTTTAGGCACCCAAGTCAGTCCTTTTGTTGATGTAGGCTTAATGCATTAAACATGCAAAGGGGAGATGAAGCAGTAGGAAAGGCTATACCACCTAAGGAAAAACATGACCAGCAGCGGCAGATATAGGGCAGGGCAGGGCAGGGCGGTGCGCATGCCCCTGGCCCGTGCTTAAATAGGCTCCACACATGCACTAATTCCTGTTTGATATGGCCATGGTGCATGCGCGAAATTGTGCTGCCCTGGGCCCCGTGGCACTGCCCTGGGCTCCGCGGCACTCTTATCCACCCCTGATGACCAGAATGGCTTGAAGAGCACATGCTGAACCTATTGAGTTCTTTTAGTTACAAATGATAATATATTACTTTTATTTCTGTTACAGAAACTTGGATAGGTATTCCTGGGAGGTACTCCTGGTTGAAGCCAGGGAAAGGAGAATCCTATTGGTTTAAGGAAAGGAAGTAGACAAAGGAGTGAGGAAATCATGGTGGGCTGGTGACTAGGCTACTACTGCAGTCTGGCGTGTTCTTAACTGATCCAAGTCTGGAAAGGAGACATGGCTAAAAGGCTGTGACTTACCTTCTGGTCCTTTGGTGAAGAAACCCTAAGGGTACATCTAGACTACATGCCTCTCCTAACAGAGGCATGTAAAATAGGCTACCCGACATAGTCAATGAAGCGGGGATTTAAATATCCCTGGCTTTGTTAAAATAAAAATGGCTGCCACACCGTGCCGGCTCAGCTGAATGTCAGCACAGAGCGGCAGTCAAGACACGGATCGGTCGACAGGGAATGCCTTTGTTGACCGCTCCTGTAAATTTCGTTTCACGAGGCATAACGGAGCAGCCATTTTTATTTTAATGAAGCCAGGGATATTTAAATCCCCGCTTCATTGACTATGTCGGGTAGCCTATTTTACATGCCTCTGTCGGCAGAGGCATGTAGTCTAGACATACTCTAAGACTCTGGAGACTGCTATAGCCCAACCCCTAAAAGCTGTTCCAGCAGACGAGAAGGGAAAGCTTCTGGGCTGGGTGCCCAAAGCTGATTCCTCTAGGTTTGGAATGGAGGTTGTGACTTACTTCCCACACCCCTGTAACTAGTGCTTTGTGGTGGCGTTACTTAAGAGCTGACATAGTTCTAAACTATCCCACAGACACTCAAATATATGGGGCATTCAAAATTGGCAGCCAGGTCTCTTGACTGTCTGTTTTGGGCCTACCTCTAATTACAATTTCACTTGAATGAGAGTGGGTGGGGAAGAGCCAGCGAGAGCAATTATAGCTAGCTTGTTGCTAAGCAGCATCCTTGTGTGCTCCCAGGGTAGATCCACAAGCCATGGATTAAGGTGACCAGGTCTGAGTCAGATGGGCGATGATGCAATATTCTGGGCAATGACAACTAGAAGTAGGTGTTTTCCTCCTATGACTGTTTCGGCATTCAATGTCAGAAAGATGGCGTGAGACTCCCAAGACTGGAGGCCAATTTGGAAAGCTGGATCTAAACGCCCTTAACAGCGAGAATTGTGTAGAGTAGGTGACTTTAGCCTCTTCCCACCCACCAGCTGCTCCAGTGACTTCCACTAAATGGAAAATAGGGAAGACCTTTGTGAGGCACCGAGAGCTATGAAGGCAGAAAAACTGGTTGTCCAGGTTCTATGCCACCTCTACCATACTCAGTTACCTCCCCATCAACCTTATGATATAAACAGGAACAGAGGAATAGAAAGGCTAAGTACTAATACTACTGCATAGTTGAAGCTTAATTCATTAGCATGTTCCTTGTGATGGAATTCACACTAGAAATACAATGTGTTAACCTCCTAATTTATAAGCATGAACAATTATCTAAAAAGTACACAAATTGAAGTTTGTAGTTGTATTTTCTAAAGCATGAGGTTTCATCATATAATCCAAGTACCACCCGGAAATGTCTTTTCCAGTGACTGGAAAACTTTCTGTGGCTGACCTCAAAACCATGAAATTATAGCCATATTCAGCCAAAAGCCTTCATCCCCCTAATTATTTGGGATGGTCTCATTCCATGGTATTTTTACTGCAATCAATCCACTAATTTCTACTTTTTCAAAAAATTTCGCATCACTTAATCAGTTGCTAGTAGCCTATAGTACTGCACAGTACAGAGCTTTGTTAATGAAACGGTCAATGATCCAATCCAGCCTATGCTGGCAACTGTGTAGGGCAGTGGTTCTCAAATTGTGGGTTGGGACCAATATTCCCTCTTATCTTGTCCATCCACAGAAGGAATAATTTTTGTGTGTACTAAGGCATGTGTGAATATGCACCACCAGAAGAAACAAAAACCTGGCTGTGGGGCTCTGCTAATCAACTGGGCGGCATTTGAATCTCTGCTGAGTGGCCGCACAAGTGCAGAGCTTACAGGGAACACTGGTCGGGACCCCAAAGTGGGCTGGAACCCCATTTTAATGGGGTCCCAAGGGCTCTTAGATTGACTGGGGCCAAAACTTGAACTTCCACCCAGCTCTCAAGCTGAAGCCCAAGCACTAGCCCCTGGGGTCAAAGCCCTTGGGCTTTGGCCTCTACCCTGGGGCCCATTATAACTTGGGCTTGGGGTCTGGACCCCACAGCTGGGACCCCAGGGCACAAACTTCAGTTGCTCCTCCTGGGATGGTGCAGCAATTTTGATGGTCAGAAAGGGCTTGAGGTGCAGTGACATTTTAGAATGTCTGGGTTAGGGAAAGGGCTTATTTTGATGGAAACAGCAGGAAAGGAAAGTAGCAGTGGCTATAGTGCCTGCCTCTCCTCCCCCCCCCCCCCCCGGCCCAGCCATTTCAGTTTTCCTTAGGGGGGGCAATATGGGACTCATTCTTAGTAATGGAGGGAGCCAGCATTGAATGGGTGACATCCTGTCAGGCTTTCTGTGTATTTGTGTATACCTACATGCACTTGACACAACAGAGCATTGTTCCCTGACTATGCCTAGTCCATTCAGCAATCTGAGGAAAGTGATTCTGGTGGGTATTTCTCTCTCTCCTTACTGTATCTGTTTGGATTAAGAAAAGCTCTGCAATCCTTAAAAGATGTGTTCCCTAACAAAGTCCGGATCATGCATCAGTTGTTCATCTCACTGCACAAGCCAGGAACTGACTCCAGGGGCTTTTGGAAATCCCTACAAGGTGCTGTGTGCTTATTAGGTGTTTTTTTTTTTCCTGTGGAATTATTTCTCTAATGAAATATAATGTTGAAGAGAGGCCAAAATGTGGCCATCCCCTATCTGCCTTCACATATGGTAGTCTCTTTCCAGCCAGTTAACCACTTCTGGGCTGGGAAAGAATTGTGACCACAGGGATTCTGTTTGTTCTTAGCTACATGTGTTTCGGTCCAGACCCTGGCTGAAGTGTACATAGTACAAGACAGATTGAAGGTGGCAGGCTGAGATGACCAACAGCTGCAGCTCAGGCTACTGCCTCTGCACTGGAGAGCTGCCTAATTTAGGCTGGATGCTAATGGCCTCAAGAGGTCACAAACTGAGCTAGCAATCAGTGCAGTTCAAGAATGCTCAGTCACACCCCCTTCCCTGCAGCCAAGTCCTCTTCCCTTTGCTGTGCTAGCAGCAGGAAATGATGCAAGAACCTATAGCTCACCAGAGGATCCTCATTACCGTGGAATAATTTTCCTTGGGCAGGATATCCTGACTTTTAAGATTGTGCTTGGATGGAACCTGCCCCAGCATGGGGTGAGAAGACCTGGAAAGATACTGCCTCCGGTCACTGTTTGGAGCTGATACAAGAATGCAGGACAGCAGAGGGAAGTAGTGGTGTCTGGAGATTAAAAAAAAAAAAAAGAAGTTGAATGAGGTGAAAGAAAGGAATGGGGCTGGCAACAGGCCACATGGCTGGTCTCCTCCTTGATACAGGACAGGGAAAGTTCAGGGAAAGAGGAAAGAATCTGGCAGAGGGCTGGTGAAGCACAGATGTGAGAGAAGAGCACCAGATCTCTCATAGGGTATGTCTACACTACCCCACTAGTTCGAACTAGGAGGGTAATGTAGGCATACCGCACTTGCAAATGAAGCCCGGGATTTGAATTTCACGGGCTTCATTTGCATAAGCGGGGAGCCGCCATTTTTAAAACCCCGCTTGTTCGAACCCCGTGCAGCACGGCTATACGGGGCACGAACTACATAGTTTGAACTAGGCTTCCTAGTTCGAACTACCGTTACTCCTCATTTCACGAGGAGTAACGGTAGTTCGAACTAGGAAGCCTAGTTCGAACTACCTAGTTCGTGCCCTGTGTAGCTGCGAACCAGCGGGGTTTTAAAAATGGTGGCTCCCCGCTTATGCAAATGAAGCCCGGGAAATTCAAATCCCGGGCTTCATTTGCAAGTGCGATATGCCTACATTACCCTCCTAGTTCGAACTAGCGGGGTAGTGTAGACATACCCATACATCCTGTGTATGAACTTTCAAGAAAGGTTTACTACCACAAGTAAAAGCTCCTGGCGCTAAGACTGCCACCACACCAGGATGTAGCTTCAAGGTTCTATAATGGCCAATTTGTGGGTCCTGCTCCACTTTTTATTCTTTCACAGTGGCTTCTGATATAATTCCTCCTCAGCTTCTGGACACCACTGTAAATATGGAGATGTGCCACCCATACCGTATGGGTTTGCAACAATCTATGCCCCACTTACAAAGTCTTCTGCTTCTGAAATGCAACCATCTCTCAAAGGTCTTTAGCAATACACAGCTCAGCTGCACAAAGGAAGAGGAGAAAAAATATTATGTCCAGTGGAGACTGTAGGGAAACTTTTAGGCCAGATGCATAGCAATTAGTTTAATTGGAATATTGCCAAGATGTCAGGGTTAGCACAGTTAATTTCTGGAGAAGTGCCTTGGTATCTTTAAAGCTCTTTGTGGTCAACCCCTTGATTTATTGTCCCATCTACATAAAAATATAGTGATAAGTCTACGACTGTGAGTGACATTAACCAGGAAGAGCCCAATCTCACATTGTTTCTTTTCATTGAAAGCAATTCTCAGGCACAGAATTAATGGGAGTTTTTGCCTGAGTTATACATGCAGGATTTTCATTCATTGAGCTAGCTCCCATCCAGAAATGTAATTATTAACCACAACCAAAAATTGAACTCACACAGGAATTTGAATTAGCAGCCTTAAACTAGCTTAAAGAAGACAGCAAACAGAACAGCCTTGTGGGAGAACACACTCTCTTTTTTCTTTATGTTTTTAAAATAAATTAAGAGTTCATAATAGTAAGATGGTGTACTGCAATGTTGTTCTCTAAATACAGGGTAAGACTATTTGGCTGAAGGTCATATGGCGTTGATCAACTGCATATGTAACTTTAGCAATCAAAAAACTGAATCAGAGATATCCCAAATCATCCAACAAGCTTGAGTGGTCATGTGGTGAAATCCAAAGTTATACTGATACACATGATATAAATGCTTCTTCGCTCATTTAACAATATGACCATTTTTTGTTGCTAGTACTGTAATCTTGTTTCACTTTAAAATAGACTTCAAAATTACTTTTCAATAAGGTGCAACATGTAGACTGCTTTCTACAATTAAAAAACAAAGCAAAATAATACTTATTATTGTGCAGTCATTCCAATACAGAATTAAATGTAATCTTTTACAGTTCTTGAATGGTCTGTATTCTGCTTCACCAAAACAAAAAATCAGCAGTTATTACAATGACTGTCAAATAAGGGACTAGTGCATGTTACCCTTGTTCTGTTCTTTAACAGGAGACCTCCTGGTGAAGAACACTTCAAATACATGTCAAAAGCTGAGCCTAACTGAGCACAGTCCATGCATATCAAATGTGTAATACTGAACTTGCATCATTCATTATCAAAGGTTTTATTCGCCCATTGGTTTGACATCATCCTCAGTTGAATAGCTTGAAAGCACGTATTGAACTGTAGTTGCATAAATTGAGCTGTACACTAAAGTAACTTCCTGATTTTTAAATTAACCAAGCTCTGTGAAACTTTTTAGATTCTGCAGAATCAATTAAATACTTTATAGCTGGAATCTGTAGTGCAAGTGTTTATCTGGTAAATTCTGAGATGCCTTTTGGGAATACTATATGGACATAAAACTCTAATGATAGCACAAAGGGCTTGTACTATGGGAATTATGTAAGGCATAATTTTTTGGTGTGATAATCACATAGGGTATCTGTAGTTATTGGCGACAGTCTTCAAAGGCAGCCCTTGCCACCGGCTTTGAAATTCTAATGCGACTAAAAATAGCCTCCTCTCTTCCAGAGATAGAGAGCTTAAATGATTATAGTATTTGGCCGTCTGCATTCAGACTGTTACAGTCTATTAAAACACAAAATACCTACATTCTGCATCCCACAGAGCACCAGAATAGGAAGGTTTTAGGACCAGGTTAGCATAGTAATCCCAACATACCTGAAATTATTTTATTTTGAACCTCATATTCTAGCGACATAAGTAACACAATATAATAACAATTATTTTCTCACAGCCTTGTCCAAGTTTGGAGGGTTGCAGCATGAATCCTGTACATGGTACAAGCAACTTAAAGAGTGAATAACTCTTCTAGAAAATAAATATTTCAGCCATGCTATGTTAATGTGCGAGATCTCTTAGTAAGTGCAAACAATTGCCAGTGGAGGAATAAGGAATAAACGGAAGTAGGGCAGAAATCACTGGAGAGCTTCATTCTATTTACATGGAGGGAGACAGGTGCCTAACTCTCATTGACTTTCAATGGGAGTTGGGCACCTACCTGCCCTTTGTGCCTTTGAAAATCTCCCCCACTTTTTACATTTTTCCATGGTAATAGCAAACTACATCATACTAAACACTACAGTTCCTGCATACCAATTTTGCATAGAGAAACATGAATTCTCATAATTCAGTCTCTGCATTTAAAAAATAATGGAAGAGCTGATTGACAAAACGGCTAAACTGAGTAAAACTGAATGGCTTAAAGCAGGGAACAAAGGGCAGGATGTCCAAAGTGAATGGAAGTGTATTACAGCATTAGTTCCACTCCAGCTTCAATTAACTTTTACAAAAATAAATGAAGATGACAAACTTCTCTATAAACAGGATGATTTTTCTCAAGAAAATATTTTAGTATAATTCAGTAGTAAATAAATAACCATGACATCAGTGACAAATAAATCAATATGAATCATACATGCTTGGTTTTCTAGTTTGGAACACAAAGCTTTACAGCTGTAACTGACTTTTATAAATATGTGCTAGTCTTCACACCAGTATGAATGTTGGTGTGTTCTCCAGGACTCCTGGTGCCTTCTCTTCATATCATATCATATCACTTTAAACCTATATCATTTCAGACCAAATCACACATTCCAGCAGAGTTGTCCGGAAACTCACTGAAGAAATATAGCTTGTTTGCAGCTATAGAGAACTTCTAACCTGCCTACCTGATTAAATAAGTCTCTTCCTGAATCCAATCCTCTGACTGTTACAGTTTAGTTTTAGGCCACTTCTCATACACACTGTATTTTTCCCTTTAAATAAAACAAAATACTGTATGCAGCCTTTGTATTAATTTAGGAGTGAGTCCTTCAAGACTATTTCTTCCCATCTTCTGTCACCAGTCTAGTTAAACATGATAGATTCAGGGTCCTGATTTGCCATTTGAGCCATATGTCTTAACACATCCTTTTTAGTTATGATGCCCAGCAGCCTTCTAAAAGAGAAGAAGAAAGGAAAGGTGAATCATATAATTCCTACCTAATGATGACAACCAAGACAGTACAAATTATGTCTATTATAAATAATAAAGTATGTTAGCTCTCATCTCCTTTTGTGGGGAATCTATTCTGGTCTGAGGTCAACCAAGAACTGCAATTAATGCAACATCATTTTGTTTGAGAGAATAATTAAATTCTATCAGGATAAAATTCACTCCCAACCAGGAGGCCACCAGCACAAGATCTAGGCAACATATAACCAAGTGCGACCCTTGACTTGTGCTGGCCGCCTGCACAAGAGTGAATATCAGCTTGGCTGTTTTTTTACAAATGTCAATGCTTCTACTGTCAGGGCATAGCACCTTACTTCCATTGAGTTTAATGGGACTAACCAAGAAATTAGCATCCAATATGAATAAGAGTTTTGGAATCTGACCCTTAGGGTGTGTCTAAACTACATGGCTCCGTCGATGGAGCCATGTAGATTTGTTTGTTCGGCAAAGGGAAATGAAGCCACAATTTAAATAATTGCAGCTTAATTTAAATTTAAATGGCAGCCCCACTCTGCCGATCTGCTGTTTGTCGGCAGATTGGGGCAGTCTGGACACTCCCCTGTTGACATGAAAGCCCTTTATTGACCTCCCCGGTAAACCTCATCTTACGAGGCATAACGGGGAGGTCGATAAAGGGCTTTCAGGTCGGCGCGGGAGCATCCAGACTAGCGCGCTAAGCCGAAAAAAAGCTAATCAGCTGTTTGTCGGCTCAGCGCAGCAGCCATTTAAATTTAAATGAAGCTGCGATTATTTAAATCGCGGCTTCATTTCCCTCTGCTGATCAGCCTAATCTACATGGCTCCATCAACGGAGCCATGTAGTTTAAACACACCCATAGTAAGCTATTAATTAGCAATGGAAGTGCTGACTGTGTGACACTTTTAATGTCTAATATCTCACATCTCACTGGAGTCAGAATATCCTCGTGTTATGAAGCATTTCTTTCCAACTCTTGAAAATAGTTAAATATTGAACTTTGGAACCCCATCATTCTTACTGTCGTTTTGCCTTTCAATTCAGTTGTGAAATATTTGTGGTTGATGCTTCAAAACCTATTAGAGGTAGAAACCAAAACCAAAAGTTTCCAAGCCTGAGTCTTAATATTCGGCACCTAAATTCCAAATATTCCAAATCAGAGGTTTTATTTTCACAGTTGCTGAGCACCACCACTGAAATTGACTGTGGATGTTCAGCACCTGTGGAAAGCAAGCGAGTTTTATTCAGGTGTCAAAACTTTATTCTGATCAATAGTGCCCAGGCTGGATTGTGTCTCCAAAATTTTTAAAATAATGTCGAGCTGTTGGGAAAAGTTTCCCAGTACAAACAAAGCTACTGTTTCACACTTTTGATTCAATTTATGTTCTGGATCATTTTTTGTCATCTGTCTTTTATGCAGTTTTAACTCACATGCACTTTTCCTTTGAGTCAGACAAAACGGAATAGATTTATTTTCCTCAGCTGCCATCCACATCACATTTTTTATGAGCACTTCAATCTGCCTGGAAGCCAAGCAAACCCTTTGCAAACAGTGATATTTTGATAACTCTGCATTTGTAATGGTTTGAAAATAAAATATATTGGGACAACAGCCTGATAGCATCTCTATTTTATTGTCCCTTGTCTTAGATATGGCACCTAAATTACAATACAGGGCATAGAAGTGAACATAGACTGTGAGCTCAATGACAACCAAGCTAATTCTAACTCTAGCTAGCTGTTTTCTGGTACCTTTGGCAGACACATGACCTGTCTACCTTAGTTTGCCCATTTCTAAAATAGAGAAAATAATATTATTTACCCAGCTGACGTCATAAGCTGTTGAAGGTTAGTTACTCTTTATATATTCCTTTGAAAAGCAAAAGTGCTATTTTTATTACAAAAGCGACGAGGAGTCCTGTGGCACCTTATAGACTAACTGAAGTATAGGAGCATAAGCTTTCGTGGGCAAAGACCCACTTCGTCAGATGCATGTAGTGGAAATTTCCAGAGGCAGGAATAAAAATGCAGGCCAGGATCAGGCTGGAGATCTCGTCATCTCCAGCCTGATCCTGGCCTGCATTTTTATTCCTGCCTCTGGAAATTTCCACTACATGCATCTGACGAAGTGGGTCTTTGCCCATGAAAGCTTATGCTCCTACACTTCAGTTAGTCTATAAGGTGCCACAGGACTCCTCGTCGCTTTTGCAGATTCAGACTAACACGGCTACCCCTCTGATTTTTATTATAGTTACAGCAAAGCTATGGTGGCACTCTCATCCCCTTTCAGTACTTAATCTTGTTAGTTCATCTCTATATACCTACCCACTGCGTGTGACAAGACATTGTCGGAGTCCAAGTTTCCGAAAGATGTCTACCACCGTTTCCATTGGCGTGTGGTCAGTTACCGTGAAAGGGCTCAAATTGAGAATTCGACGGAGCTTTAGTGGGTGAGGGCTGTTGGCTGGGAGCTCTGGTGGATCTTCAGTGAAATACATAATGGAATTGCTCACAACCCCATCCTGACGCTGTCTTGCATTCTCTGGAATGCAAAGAGACTGGGTAAATGGCAGATCAAACTCATGTACACCAGTACTTGGAAATGAACAGTGAGATGGAAATCTTTTGATACGCCAAAGTATCAGAATGTGGGATTACCAAGCAAATCACTCACATTTCACAGGTCGCCACAGTAATTCAAAGACTCTTACCCCAAAGAAAATATAAAGACAGTTTTGGGTATAGTGACTCTTATTTTGCTTTAGCAACTTGCTATTTCTTAGGCTGGGATGTTCACTGTCATCATTCCCCTTAAATTCAAATGTTTTGCACGCTTTTAGTAGGTAAAACAATGCAAACTCTGTATGATTCACCTAGGTTGTAGCGGTATGGAAGACCTCCAACATGGTGGAACTCTGGAGCGTCTGCTGTACATGTGCACCTGATTTGGACCTTGTGCCTTCTATACCACCATGGAGGGGCAGTCCATGGGCATAGCTGCTCAATCTGTAAACAGATCCATTTGGCAAAACTCTCACTCGGGGTGGGGTGAGATGTAGTCATCATTCCAGGATTGCTGAGCTACCACAATGCCCTGCCCACAGGTTGGAGCACAGAGTCTGTCCCTAGAAACTGTATATTTCCTCATATAAAGCTTGCTTACCCAGGCGTCATGTTGGGAAAAGGTGTGGTTCTTTCTTTATGGAAAAAGACCAATAGTGTGTGGGGGAAGTACTGAATTAAATTATTTTGAGCACCTCAGTTCTCAACTGTGCATATTTTCACATGCACCTCAGTTTTAGTGGGTAAGACAATGCAATCTCTGTATGATTCACCCAGGGTGTGACCCTCTCACTGGCACTTTGATCAAGTCTGGCTTTTATGACTATTATTACAAACCTGTCACTTAAAGTACACCTCTGACAGTTTGCTTTATAATTATTATCAAAGTGGAAATGGCTGGTTTTCATTACACTTTCCTCTCCACTGGCTGTTCATTTGTACTCTTCAGTGGATGGTGCTAACAGATCAGACAAAATCTCAAGAATGATAATAGACACCTCCCTTTTCCCTAATATAAGCACATGGGTTTTTTAAAAGAAATCATAGCTAATTCTAACCTTTTTTCCTTTTTGATTGATTCAGATTGCTTCTGTTCTTGAGAGGCACACAGGAAATTGGAGACACTAAGTGCAAATATATATGTACTTGGAGCTCATTTCCATCAATCAAAGTGCAGAAACATGCTCTGTGATGTGTAATGTGCAGACAGTAATGATTTCCAACACATTCCTGCTATATTATTTTTCTCTGAAAGATCATTTTGTCATAATATCACTGGAATCAAAACGGCTTCAGTTCACACCTAATGTCACTGTGTCATGTGACTTTCAACCTTCTTATCCCATATATTACACATACCATTGCAATTTACTGGAATGATGCTAATCATGTATCTTCTTGTCTTGCTTTATACATCTCACTTTCAAAAGTGAATGTGCCTGCAAAGATATTGGACATATTATGCTATGGTTTACATCATCTAGCTAAAGGGTGGTTCATTTAGTCTGACTCAGGTCAAGAAATGTTCCTCACCTAAAGAACCATGAATAAGCCAACTCATTATTTCCCCTCCTTTACCTACATTGGAAGAAAAAGGCAATGACATTTTGGTTACTATTTTTCCAAGAGTACTATTCCCCACAAAATGACAATGACACTGGAAAACACTGATAAGTCAATGCCATTATTTTACTCCTGAAAGTAAAATGCGTGTCTCTAGACACAGTACTTTTGCAAATGATAAATTAACATTGGTCCAAATTCAGTGGCACCATAAATAGGGTGAAATGTATTCATAGGGCATATGCTTTTGGAAATTATAGAAGTGATAAAATACAGTAATTACTACAGATATGTTTTGGTCAATAAGTGTGCAAAACAACTATCATTTAGCCCAAGGAGCAAAACAGCCCCCAAGGAAGGGCAACTATATTTCTTGGCTCCACTGAACCAGAGTAATCCACAGCAGATGACTCCTGTCAGATTTAGAGGAAGAATTAGTCCTACTAGATATGGAAATGGCCTTTTACATCTAAGTTTCCAAGATGAGTTTCAAATCCCAACTTGGTTAACCTAGGTAGCTCCTAGATCCCATACCGCAGGTTTCTCTGTAATGGAAAAGTACACTGTGTTAACCAACATGTTAGTTTCCCTGTTTGAGTTAACATGGTATTAAGTCTGATGTGATAGCTAGTCATGCCTCGCCATAATTAATACAAAATCAGTGTTTTGCAATCAATCATTTTTATATTGAAAATGTGCATTTGTCTCCTTAGCTAAACGGACCTCCATTTGCCCCTCTCATTTTTTGCTACCACAAGAAAAGTACTGTTTCTTCAGAGTGTAGTTACATTGGAGACCTGTGTTCCACAATAAAATGAGTTAACTTATTTTATCTGACATGATGTGAAAGATAACTTTTGCCCTAACTGTGGACAAGATCGGTAGTATTTAAATGTGTATTAGGAGGTGGCCATAGATGTAACTAATGAGTTACTGCCTGAGGGAGGTCCAGGGGACTGTACTAATATGGTTGGAGTCCTCTCTACTGGAACCGTCTCAAAATGCAGGGAAAGGAACTAATGCTCTCCCCCATCAGAATCCTCATATGGAGGCTCAGTTCTCTCACCAGCCTTATTCACATGCAACCTAGAAAAATTGGTAAGACATCACATGCTCAAATGCCAACAGCATGCAAATGACACACAGCTCTATCTATCCTTCATACTGTCATGAAATTAGCTCAGTACTTGGCAGAAATCAATTAATAGACAAAAGAACATCTGGTTGAAGTTAAATCCCAAGGAAGAGATAAATAAGGAAACAAGACACATGATACTTGTGATATAACCTAATGCCCTGCTGGAAGATTCCTCTTAAACATGGTGCAGGGCATGAATAGAATAGAATAGAATACTTTTGAGCTATACAATTTAAATTATGATTTTGATTTATAAAAGACACATTAAATTGTATAAAATCACCATATATTATAAAAATTAACATGAGGGCCAGTTTATTGCAAAAGTGGTGTAATATGAGATCAAGAATCAGGCAAATAGCTGCTGTTATTTCGCACTACTGCCCGCCCTCAGCAGAAATGGGAGGAATAACAATCATGTAAAGCCAACAAATCCTAAATGATTTAGGAAAGCTTATCTATGAAGAAATGTTCTTGGATTTTTAATTTTTGATTCTGCTCCAGGCCAATTAAAAGAGATTTTAATTAGCACTGCCTGTAAATCACACACGGAAAATCTGGATTTCAGAGAAACCATTTTCTGAGAGGAAAGTATTTCAGTAGAAAAATGTGTAACAGCTTAAATATTTAATTAACTCTGCACTAGTAATAAAAAGCTTAGAGTTAGGACCACACATCTATATGCCTCCCTGCAAACAAGCCAGCCTTCTTGCCATTTAGCCTCATCAAAAAGTATAATTCTCTTTTTATACCCATTTCAGAAGATTTCTGATCTCGCTACTTTTAAATTAACAGGCCTTGTTTGTGTCCGTTTACAGCTTTTCTTGTCACTGATATTGGTGTTACATTCGTGTAACAGGCCCTCAATTCCGCATGGCAACTCGCTGTACACCTACTGCATGACAACACAAGATTATTAGACAGACAAGGTTCAGGCCCAGTGCATCCCATTTGTATTTTCAAAGGCTCACAAGGGAATTTAGGGAGTTGGAGGTGGGGAGCACCTTAAGAATAGTTAGAAAGAAAATGACATAAAATGCAAACTCCATGTAGTTTATAAAATGTGCCATGTTTGGCCTTTATATATTTCATCAACTCTCAGACATTGGTGTATTTTGCTCTTCTGAGCAGAGATGAAAGTAAGCAGGTGCGCTTTGATGAGCAGCTCCGGCAAGAGACGGCTGAGCTGTGGCAGAAGCCAGCAGGGAGCTATTTAAAGAGCTGCCAGGGACCTGAGTTGCAATAGGACAGTACCTGTAAGACATTTTAAATTACTTTCACCGCTGCTTCTGAGACTGCTGTATGATGCATCTTTCGTATGGGTGTGAGAAAGTGACAGACTGAAGCTAAAACTAAGATTTAAAGGGACACTTTCACAGTTGGTGGCTTAATTATCCTGTAAGATTGAACAATTGTCGTATTACTGAAAATATTACTTTGAGGATTTCTTCCTTGTGATGTTTTTGGTAAGGAAGAGAAAGGTGGAGATGAGCCAATTGAGTTGAGGCTATTCAAAAAAGCAGGTTGCCTTAAACTACTTGGCTGTCTTTTACAGTTAGATGAGCCAGGTGCCTCTCTGTTAGATGTTTGCACTTTCCTATTTTTGATCATCACAAAACTAGCCTGAGTTCACAAACCATTTAAACCACCCACCTCTTGATCATGTAGCTAAAAACAAACATATTTGTAGCTTACAGGTAGGCTGCAATATGTATTATAGCTAGAAAATGGGCTCCAGAATTCTTTTCTCTCATCTGCTCCATGAATCCAATAACTTTTGAGTTTCTGGCACTCTGTTAAACCTACAATGATGAAGTGAATTGCAAGTAGGCACAAAGAGTTTTTCCATCCTTTGTGCTTAATATACAGGCAGTCCCCGGGTTACGTACAAGATAGGGACTGTAGGTTTGTTTTTAAGTTGAATTTGTATGTAAGTCGGAACTGGTACATATTGTAGGGGAAACTCTAGCCAAACATTTCTCCAGAGCTCAGTTTTATTCTCCCACACCTCACTTCCCTCAGTCCTTTATTCTCAAGCTGAGGTGTCTGATGAGAAAAGCCGCTCTGTGTCTCCCTGGTCTGCTGAGGGGGGTGGAGCTAGCTTCGTGTCTTCCTGGTCTGCTGGGGAGAAGCAGCTAGTGCGGGGTTGCCTCACCCCGTTTGTAAGTAGGGATCCGATGTAAGTTGGATCCATGTAATCCGGGGACTGCCTGTGTATATATATATATATATATATATATATATATATATATATATATATATAATACTAACATATATACCATAGTTGCTCAGGTCTGTAAGTGAAGTAATGGATTTTGGGGTTTGTGTAGGAAAAAAAAGAAAAATATACATGCTTTAGTTAAATTATTATATTTTTCAAAAACGAAGGAAAAATAAGTTTTTATTAATAAAAGAAGGAAAGTGATCCAAACAATAGGTAGAGCTCGTTGGTAGCTTGTGGCAGTTTATCTGTCTTTTTCTAGAACAAAAAGGAGGTGGGGGTGCAGGAGTGAGGGCAGGGTGATGTGAGGGTTGGGGGGGCTCATGGCAGGGGGTGGAAGGTGCTGGAGGGAGAGCAGGAGAGAGAGCTGACGGCACAAGGTTTGGAAATCAGGGGAGGGGGCTTGAAGGGTTGGGTCTCAGGGAAGGGAGTGAAGGCTGTTTGAGTGACAACAGGGGGCTGGAGGGGTTGGAGGGCTTAGGGCAGGGGGTGGAGGGTGCTGGAGTGAGGGCAGGGGGCTGAGGGCACAGGGTTTGGTGGGGACTCAGTACAGGGGTTGGGGATGCTGGAGTTAGGGGCTCAGTGAAGGGGGTGAGGGGTGCACGAGTTAGGGCAAGGGACTGGGAGGGTTGGGGGGGCTCAGGGCAGGGAGTGGAGGATGCTGGAATGAAGGAAGGGTTGAGGGGTTCAGGGTAGGGGGGGAATCAAGGCAGGGGCAATTATTAGCTTTGGACAGGGGAAATAAAAAACGTAAATAATAGAAGCTGACAGTAACAAGTCATGGCCTGGAGGCAGGGAGCCCGGCCAGAAGCTGGAGTACAGCTGGTGACTTGGGGGCAGGGATCCCTGCTGGCTGGAAGCAGAGCTCCGCTGCCAGAGTGGGGCCAGAGGCCCTGCCTGCAGGCTGGGGGCAGTGCACTGGCCAGACAGTGGCCAAGAGGGGAGCCCCAGGAGAGCCAAAGCCCTGACATCACCTGATCCGGCAAATTCCCTGTTCTGGTCTTCACAGGTCCCAAGGGAGCTCGACCAGGGAGGTCCAATCTGTATTACAAAGCTCAGCATTGCAACATTTACTCCCCTTTGTAGAGCTAGGGAAGGTCTTTGTAGGTAGAACAGCTTAAAATGAGGCAAGAGTACCTGGGTTACAGAGCAATTCTTGATTTGTGGAAAAAGTCCCTGTAAGCAAGAAGGCCTGCCACTAAAATAGCTGCTGTTTTCTACTTATAGATTTTATTTTCCAAAGAATTCAGGGGCTCCCTCTCCCGTACTCATATGAAAATTATACCACTGGTCTTTCAGGCCACCAAGGTCTGCAAGATTTAAATGCTTGCAAATTAGCGTAATTATGATGTGCTAACAGAAAGTAACACAGTGTGGCACCAGCACTTTGCACATTATGTAGCAGCGGGGGTTCACAGCTATCTCTGGACTTTTACTGCTGACAGGGACAAGAAGTTTACTTGGAGACTAGAGATGGCCATGGTATGACTTTGCTTTCACCAGTTTGAAACTGGTTCAACTTCAATGTCTTCAACAGAATTCCCTCAGATTTACTTCAGCATGTGTTATAACAGGGAAGCTGCTTGGCATGATTCCTGTAAAGAACAGTAGAAACAGCCTTCCATATCTTTTGGAGTAAACATTCAGTTTTGCTCTTATTCCTTCATGCTTTACAGTATCACTAATACTTGTTACATTCTCATTACACTCTAAATTGTACTCTTTACTCACTTATTGCAAGAATCAGTTCCCGTCTCTGTGCAAAACCAATGAGACGCTCTGAGTCTTTGGAAACCACTACCGGAAAGCCATTGTAATCGGTCTCTTTGATTAATGTCTCCACATCTTCCACTGTCATACTGTCCTGTGTCAAGACGGAGAGTGGAGGCTCACCACGCCTAGGTCTCATGACATCTGTTGCTAGGGTTCGGTGTGTGAACTCGTCCTTAACATCCAGAAAGGGGTAACCATTCAAGTGGATGTGTGCCTCATAGATCCCTTCTTTCCCAAAGGCATCTGCTACCCACTTGCTGGTCACAGCTGCAGCCATTAGAGGTACAATATACTCCAAGCCTCCAGTTAACTCAAACATAATAACCACCAGAGAGACAGTCATTCTGGTAACTCCACCTGCCAAGAGAAAGATCATTCAGGTTCCACCTAAAAAAACAACAAAAACCTATATATTTATCAACTCTTCTGGCTTTCCAGTAGCTTATATTCATAAAGACATGGAATTATTTAAACCCCTCACTGTGTGTTTACTGAAGATACGGATTTCCATTTCATGTGCTGTATTTAGAATAGATAAGGTTACCATAACATGCTCAACCCAAGTTTATTAGCATGTGAAAAGCAGATAATTACAGACTCTAGTACCTGCATGCTTGAAGATTTAATTATTTAAATAAGAACATAAGAATGGTTATACTGGGTCTCAGCAATGGTTTATCGAGCCCAGTATCCTGTCTGCCAACAGTGGCCAATGCCAGGTGCTCCAGAGGGAGGGAACATAACAGGTAATCCTCACATGATCCCTCTCCTGTCACCCATTTCCAGACAAACAGAGGTTAGGGACACCATTCCTACCCATTCTCACTAATAGCCATTGATGGACGTAACTGCCATGAATCTATCTAGCTTTTTTTGGAATCCTGTTAAAGTCCTACCTTCACCACATCCTCTGGCAAGGATTTCCAGAGGCTGACTGTGTGCTGAGTGAAGAAAAACATCCTTTTGTTTATTTTAAACCCGCTGCCTATAAATTTCATTTGGAGACCCCTAGTTCTTATGAGAATAAGTAAATAACTTTTCCTTATTCACTTTTTCCACACCAGTCATGATTTTATAATCTGACACAACAGCAAAAATACACACACATCTGAACTATACTTGATACATGACATCTCAAACCTCAACTGGGATCAATCTAAACTACTCGGCCCATATTTGGGGGAAAAAATCAGTGCTCAAGTGCAGGCATAACTACTGCAGACATTTAATCTCATTACTGACTTCTTTATTTATGAGCATGTTGAAGGTTTAACTTGAACACATACTTGATTAAAGATTACACTCCAAGAAAAGAAAACATTAAGTGAACTGTATTAAGCATAGCATACTCCTTGCTGAGGCTCTGTAAATTGCTTGTCATATCGTAAGCAGCTCCCATGAAATGTGTTTTTGTAGCTTTGCTGTCATGCCCTCAGTATATAGATCAGTTCTAGAATCAGCACACTCTAGTATGGTTTCTTTGTGTCATTTTATAAGCAAACTGTTTACTGCTGAAGTTTGTCTTGTGGGATATAAAGAATCACATAATCACTTCATAACAACTGTGTGTGTTTCTCCTGTGTCAGAAAGATAACTGATAATTTGATATTCTTAGATCTCAAAATACAGTGCCATTGTTCAGATTAGAGAAATAGGAAAATAGGTTATTAAAAGTTGGGGTTTTTTATATAACAGCATGAGTAACACTATGTAGTTACAATTATTACATAGCCATTTGTGACATGTAAACTCAGAATATGATTGCCTGGTAATGGATGCACAATAAATAACTTTTCTGTAATATGGAATTGAAATTGAAATGTCTACACTGATACACTCTGCTTTGAAATGCTGAAGAAAAAATATTAAAGGACAACTGTGGCTGGCTTAGGTTTCTGACATTAGGTTCCTACCATGACTGGCATCAGAAATGATTCTACTTATCTGCCAGTGATTCCCGGAGTACAGCTTTCATTGGAAGCCTACTGAATTACACTAAGGTCTGGACTACACTTAAAATTTGCTGGCATAGGTATGTTTGTTGGGGGTGTGAAAAATCATGCCCTAAATAAGTGGTTCTCAAACTTTTTGGCCCGTGGCCCACCTGGCTCTGTGCAAACTTTTCCATAGATCACCAGTTCCTAATGGAAACTCGCCATTAAGAACATAATTATGCCCAAACCACTTTGCTAGTGCTGCAGCTAGGGAGCACAGTTTAATTTAACTAGTAAGAAAGGAAATATTAAATTATTTTAACAGACTAAGTGCTTTAACTTTCTCATGTTAATTTTTCAAACTTCATTTTAAATAAAGTAAAATATTAATATATGTCCAACACAAAAAGATTCCCATGTTTTCTTTATTTATAGCAGAGGTGGGGAACCTTTTTTGGATTGAGAACCACTGACCCACAGAAAAATCAGCTGGGGACCACACAAATGAGAAGCAAAAACACCCCTCCAAAACCCTCCAACCCTCACTGATGTGGCCCCCCAACTGAGATACCTCACTCTTCTGGTGCTCCAGCTGCACGAGGCAAGGGGGAAGGACAGGGAGGACTGAAGTTCAGGGCTTCCCATGGGCCAGATTTATGGGGGTAAGATGATTTTGTGGACCCTCCTAGACTCTGGGGTAGGGACAAAAATGAGGGGTTCAATGTGCAGGAGAAAGGGTGGGTTCAGGAACAGGGTGAGGGTAGGGTATCTGGCCAGGAAGAAGGGTGCAGGAGTGGCCTAGGGGAAGGGTGTCTGACCAGGGACAGGGTATAGGAGCAGGCTGGGGGTAGAATGTCTGGCTGGGGGGAGGGTACAGGAGCAGGCTGGGGGTAGGATGTCTGGCTGGGAGAGGGAAGGTGCAGGAGCGGGCCGAGTGTGGGGTCTCAGCAGGAGGCGGTTGGTATGGATGCAGGATCTGAACCTGAGAGGAATGGGGGACACTTACTTTCTTTTGTGGTCCATGCCATTCCCAGGCATTGTGTCACAGGCACAGCCTCCCATGGCTCCCACTGGCTGCAATTCTGGCCAATGGGAGCAGTAGGGGAAAGCTTCCAGGAAGCGCGTCCATGTGCTGCTGTTTCCCAAGACAGGGGAGAGCGAGGGAGAGTGGCAGTGCGGAAAGCGACTTCTGGCTCTGCTTCTTCCCCATGAGCCAAACCTGGCGGGGAGGCTCAGGGCTTTTTCCCTATATCCCTCCCATCTCCCCAGGGAAGCCAGCACTGGTGCTCCAGCCTTGTGGGAGGTCACGGAGGAGGGGTAAGAGAGCATAATGCTGAAGCACCAGTGTGGGCTCCCTGCTGTGGGACTAGAGGGTGGAAGTGGGGGTGGTCTGAGCTCGAGCGGTGAATCAGACTGAAGTGTAAGAACCACTGCCCTAAATGACATATCCATGCCAGGAAAAACCCTAGTGAGACAGATAATTTAACTGGAAAGGGAGTCTTTTTGCCAAATAGCTTGTTTTGTTCACAGTACTAGCATAAGCTGTATCAGCAAAAGCACTCTTTTCTTGAACGGGATATAGCTGCACAAGAAGGTTTTGTTGTAGACAAGGCTTAACTCTGTGATATATATCTGAGCGTTACTGCATAGTCCAAATACCAAGTGGCAGTGGAAATTATGTAAGATAGAGGTCAGGTAAAAAATGAGAGAAGAAATAATATGCTTGGGGTTGATATTTTCACATTTCCTTTCCATCTACAATTAGACATTGGATATATGAGATTTAGTTTATATCCATGGTCTTGCTTTACCAATTAGCATTTAGGACTGAGTGGCAGTCCAATTGAAGTCAATAGCAAAATTCTCCTTGAATTCAAAGGAACCAGGCTTTGACCTATAATCCGAGATGAAAGACTGAATATAGCCTGTGTGATTGGTAATGGGTTACAGACCTTTCAGTTCTAGAGCAATGATTTCAAATTGGGCAAAATTGGTAGTGACCAATGATTGTTTCCCTTGGCTGAATAGTGGAATATTTTATATCAGTGAGTAATTCCAGTTCAATACAGGGGAAATCACAGCCATCAAAAATCAGCAAGCCTCTTGGGAGGGATTCCCTTTTCCTCCACTTCGTATAAAAAAATCTTTTTTTTTTTTAATAACTGTCTTCCCACCCACCCATTGTTTCCAACTGATGTCCCTTTTGGCTGATCCAAGAGAGAGGACTAAGTTTAAGTGGGCAGTGACAACCCCCTCTTCCCTAAACTATGTTTAAAGAATATTGATAGGAGCAATGGAAGGAAGAGTTCAGTGCTACTGCCTGTGCTGTGGCTTGGTCATATAATTTGTTTCCAGGATTGTCAGAGTGGCAATTTTGCATGCTTCCATGAGCATGAAATTCTCTTAACCATTTAACAAACCCACAGTACATCTGGAAATCATCTTGTAGCATGTGCATGTATGCGCGCGCGCGCGCACACACACACACACACACACACACACACACACACACAGTACCTAGACATGCTGCAGCTCCCACCATAGCATAAAGCCCTGGGGTAACACAATCTGCTCCTGGTCTGCACCAGTTCCTGAAGATGATCCAGTCATGGTGATGGTAGGCCAGCTGCTCCACTCCAATTCCAACCATTCTACCAGCCATGGCTCCCACAGCCATGCTAGGAATAAAAAGGCCTGAAGGGATCTGAAATGAAATACAAAGAAGTGAGAGTTTAGACCAAAAGGTCTCAGTTATGTATTTAAGACATATGACACTAGAGCATTAATATCCCTTATTGGAGGTTTGTTTTAGGGGTAGTTTCCTGGATGAGTGTATGTGTGGTGTGTGGCTGTAGATCTTTGACAATCTACAGCCTATCCTGGAAAATGACTCCTCAGTCTCAGACCTTGGCAAACAGGCCAAATCTTGCCTGCAGGCAGCCCCCCCAACCTAAAGCAAATACTTACTTACCGGCAGCCACACACCACACCACAGGTACACTCATCCAGGAACCTACCTCTGCAACAAACCTGTTGCCAACTCTGTCCACATGTCTATATAAGCAACATCATCACAGGACTTAACCATAAGACACAACTTCAGGGGCTCATACACCTTGCACATCCACAAATGTGATGTATGCCATCAAGTGCCAGCAATGCCCATCTGCTGTATATATTGGCCAAACTGGACAGTCTCTGTGACAAAGGACTAATGGACATAAATCAGACATCAGGCATGGTAACACACCTGTAGAGGAACATTTTAACTTTCCTGAACATTCACATCAACTGCTATGAATGAGGCACATCCTGCCTGACTTAATTAGCTTCATTAATAATGGTTCTATAATTGACAGGTAACTGCTTTTGCTGTTATATGCATCCTGGATTCTGTATTACAACTCCAACTCATCTGATGAAGAGGATTTTATCTATGAATGCTCAAGACATAATAAACTTGTTAGTCTCTAAGGTGCCACAGGACTGCTCATTGTTTCTAATTATATAGGTATTTAAAAAGTGTATATAATTTTAATACATGCTTATCTATTTGACCTAGTTAGAGTTTCTGAATTCATGCCAACTTTATTTCTCAATATTAATATGAGCAATCTTTCTTTAATTCAAAATTCTCACACTGCATGATTTTTAATGTCGCCTGTTCTGAAGGTGAAGCTTTTGTGTGTGCCATAAGTTTGAAAAGTAGAGGCTTAACTGAAAATAACATCTAGACATCAACCTCTACAACATGGGCATTGCTACTGTTTACCTTTATTTACTTTATTAAATGTCAGTGTAATCAAGATTGGATTTTAAATTAAACATCAAACAGTATAAAATTGAAATGAGGAATCTGATGCTCATAGGTGAAATGAGGTAGCTCATTCCTTCATCTCAACTTGCTATATATCTTCCAGTAAGCGTTACAAGCCATTGCCTTGCTGTCTGGTGTACATCAAGTCACAACCCACTAAACAATACTACAGAAAAGGAGAGAATCCATCACTCAAGGTTGGTTAAGTAATTTTTCTGTAAAATATCAAGCATGTCTTTCAAGCAGGAGGGAGAGTTATTGGTGGGGAAGACTTGTTTGTCAGCCACTTAAAAATTCTGAACATGAAGTAAGAGCCGAAGAAAAGCGCTGAAGCTTGGAGGCTGAAATCCTCTCTCCATGCCAGGTGTTCTCAAACTTCATTGCACCACCGCCTCAGTCTCACAACAAAAATTACAGCCACAATGATAACTTTGTGCTAAGATAACTTTGTGCTAAGATCAACCTCAGCCACATCCTACTTTGGGACTTTAACACTGGAAGGCATCATTATCTGTGGAGAGGAGGAGTGCTGGCCCACACTTGGTGACTAAAGGGTTGAACTCAGGTAGCTAAGGGTGTTGTTGGCAGGGAGACAGAATCACCAATGGGATACAGTGTTGACATTTAAATTGTAAATATATACCTGCTGAATTTTCTCTTTGTGGAGCTTTAAGCCAGGAGCTGGGAGAAAGACAATGATTTAAACCCAGACAGGACTACCATGCCTCCAAAGAATTCGGGGCATGGAAGTGAACTAGATCATGAAGGATTTGTGAATAAATAAAGGGAAAATGTATATTTAGTCATGATCAGGGTATTTTTCTTTGGTTTGGCTGTTTGGTTAAAGTTCTCTGTGAATTCCATGTGCCTTTCCTCCCCCATTCACCATACCTGAGCTGTGACAAAGATACAATTTTTTCTCTGTGTTTTAATTTGTTCTTCTCAGTTGCTGCAACACTTAGCTTCCAAATATGTTTTATCAAGTATTCCTCTTTGTTTTGTTAATAAAATCACCTTTTTTAAGGTTATGATTTGATTCTTGTGTCCTGGAAGGTAACAGCAGGTCTGTGTGTGTGCCTGCCTAGCCTGACAGGTCAGCTATCAGGGACACAGTTTGTTTCTTCAAAAGTGACGAGGAGTCCTGTGGCACCTTATAGACTAACTGAAGCGTAGGAGCATAAGCTTTCGTGGGCAAAGACCCACTTTGTCAGATGCATGTAGTGGAAATTTCCAGAGGCAGGTATAAATATGCAGGCCAGGATCAGGCTGGAGATGACGAGGTGGAACCAATCAAGGAGGATGAGGCCCATTTCTAGCAGCAGATCTGGAGGTGTGAATTCCAAGAGAGCAGAAGCTGCTTTTGTAGTTAGCGAGCCATTCAGTCTTTGTTTAATCCAGAGTTGATTGTGTCAAACTTAAAGATGAACTGTAGCTCAGCAGTTTCTCTTTGAAGTCTGGTCCTGAAGTTTTTTTGCTGCAGGATGGCTACTTTTAGATCTGCAATTGTGTGTTCAGGAAGATTGAAGTGTTCCCCTACAGGTTTTTGTATGTTGCCATTCCTAATATCAGATTTGTGTCCATTGATTCTTTTACATAGGGACTGTCCAGTTTGGCCGATGTATATAGCAGTGGGGCATTGTTGGCACATGATGGCATATATTACATTGGTAGATGTGCAGGAGAATGTACCAGTGACAGTATGGCTGATCTGGTTAGGTCCTGTGATGGTGTTGCTGGTGTATATATGTGGGCAGAGTTGGCACCGAGGTTTGTTGCAAGGATTGGTTCCTGAGTTCTAGTTATTATGATGCGGTGTGTAGTTGCTGGTGAGAATATGCTTCAGGTTGGCGGGTTGTCTGTGGGCAAGGACCGGCCTACCTCCCAAGGCCTGTGAAAGTGAGGGATCATTGTCCAGGATGGGTTGTAGATCACTAATGATGCGTTGGAGAGGTTTTAGCTGGGGACTGTAGGTGATGGCCAGTGGTGTTCTGTTGGTTTCTTTCTTGGGCTTGTCCCGTAGCAGGAGGCTTCTGGGTACACGTCTGGCTCTGTCGATCTGTCTCCTCATTTTCTCGTGTGGGTATCGCAGTTTACAGAATGCTTGTTGAAGATCTTGTAGGTGTAGGTCTCTGTCTGAGGGGTTGGAGCATATGCGGTTGTACCTCAGTGCTTGGCTGTAAACAATGGATCGTGTGGTGTGTCTGGGATGGAAACTGGAGGCATGCAGGTAAGTATAACGGTCGGTAGGTTTTCGGTATAGGGTGGTATTGATATGACCGTCACTTATTTGTATCGTGGTGTCCAGGAAATGGACCTCCCGTGTAGATTGGTCCATGCTGAGGTTGATGGTGGGGTGGAAGCTGTTGAAATCATGGTAAAATTCTTCCAGAGTCTCCTTCCCATGGGTCCAGATGATGAAGATGTCATCAATATAGCATAGGTAGAGAAGGGGTGTAAGTGGACGAGAGCTGAGGAAGCGTTGTTCCAGGTCAGCCATAAAAATGTTGGCGTATTGTGGGGCCATGCGGGTGCCCATAGCAGTGCCACTGGTCTGCAGGTATATGTTGTCACCAAATCTGAAATAGTTGTGTGTGAGGATAAATTCACAGAGTTCAGCCACCAGTTGTGCCGTGGCATCATCAGGAATACTGTTCCTGACAGCTTGTACTCCATCTGCATGTGGGATGTTTGTGTAGAGAGCCTCTACATCCATGGTGGCTAGGATGGTGTTTTCTGGAAGATCACCTATGCATTGTAGTTTTCTCAGGAAATCCGTAGTGTCACAAAGGTAACTGGGAGTGCTGGTGGCGTAGGGTCTGAGCAGAGAGTCCACATAGCCAGACAGTCCTTCAGTGAGAGTGCCAATGCCCGAGAGGATGGGGCGTCCGGGATTTCCAGGTTTGTGGATCTTGGGTAATAGATAGAACAACCCTGGTCAGGGCTCTAAGGGTGTGTCGATTTGTTCCTGTGTTTGTTTAGGGAGTGTCCTGAGCAGATGGTGCAGTTGCTTAGTGTATTCCTTAGTGGGATCTGAGGAAAGAGGCCTGTAGAATTTGGTATTGGAGAGTTGTCTGGCAGCCTCCTTTAGGTAGTCAGGCCTGTTCATGATGACAACAGCACCTCCTTTGTCAGCCTCTTTGATTATAATGTCAGAGTTGTTCCGGAGGCTGTGGATGGCATTGCGTTCTGCACGACTGAGGTTACCAGGCAAGCGATGCTGTTTTACCACAATTTCTGCCTGTGCACGTCGGCGGAAGCATTCTATGTAGAGGTCCAGACTGTCTTTTCAGCCCTCAGGAGGAGTCCATGTGGAGTTCTTCTTCTTGTGCTGTTGGTGGGAAGGTATCTGTGTGTCAGTGCACTGTTCAGTGTGGTGTTGGAAGTATTCCTTGAGACAGAGACGGCGAAAGTAGGCTTCCAGATCACCGCAGAACTGCATCATGTAGTGGGGGTGGCGGGGCAAAAAGAGAGAGTTTGTTTCTTGTGTTCTTCTCTGTTTCTTTTTTAAGCTCTCTTGTGGCAAAAGAGCTTGGGGTCCCCTTGGGGAGAATTTCAAATATTTCCTCCTTTTTTGGGGGGGATCAAATCACTTGATGGTGGGTGGCAGCTACCTCCCAAAATCAGTGAATCTGTTACTTTGGGGAGTTTTTGCAAGCAGAGCCTATAAAGGCAAGGTATTTAAGGTCTTTTGTGGGCCCCCACCTTTTGCACTTGGAGTGCCAGAGTGGGGAACAGCCCTGACACTATTCTATTTCAAATCATCCCCCAGTTCCATCAAGTTATATACTTGTTTGTACAGACAACTGTACATTTAGAAATTAACCCCATCAACAACCATATAGCTACAACTTGCCTCTTTGTACTTTCTGTAATTTTGGCTTGGATAAAATGGAATCTGGATTCCAAAACCCCTGTTCGTTTGGTGGGGGAGACGTTATTAAACCAATAACCCATGATTGTTGTAGGTTCACCTTCTAATAGCACCTTTTTTCTTTTAACTATTTGGTCTGATGTATTGAATTCTATTCTACCTTTCTTTCTAAAAAGCAAAACTTGAGAAATACAAGGGAAAAAAATTAACTAAACCAATACCATCTGCACTGATGTAATATTGCAGCTGAGTTTTTATTCAAAATGTTGCACATATGTATAAACTTGTGAGCTTTTAAATGTACTAAATAGTCAATTTCCCACAATCAGTGCAACTTGGCTACAGGGCACTGTATTGAAACATGACTTCAACAACATATGCAGCAACATAAAATACTCCATATTTCAAAGGGAGTTTCTGCAGAAATGGGAATCATGTTGAATTAACGTACTGACAACAGTGAATTTAAATTCTCAACTGTGCATTTTTTTCCAACCAGGAAGATAAAAAAAAAAATCTAGAAGATACAACAAGTGGTCTGAATCCAATACCGTTTTCTTTGTATCTGATGGAAGTTGATGGGAAGCAGGGGAAGCAAGACATAGTAAAATGGATGCTATGCTATATATAAAATGAATTACTCTGTATATTACAGCAAAATACAAAAGCTGAATGAAAGATTTGAAATGGTCGTAGCATCTTACAATTCATCTCTGACACTACGAGTATCTGGGAAACACTTGCCAATTTTCAAGTCTTCAGATGTATCAGTTTCAGTGTGAAATCCTAATTAATCCTTAATTTTCTAATGCAGTGTGCTTTAGAATTCACACACTTTCATACACTTCCCTGGCATTATGCCAGATGTATGTAATCTGAACATGACAACTCTAAGCTCTAACAGTAACCAGGTTTTGTCATGCAAAAGCCTAGCGTCAACACGCAATATGGATTTCAGCAATGAGCATTACCCATCCCCCAACTTACCTTCATGCCAAAAGTAAATATCGTGATGATAATTTTAAAAATCAGAGCCAGGGCCAGCTGCCACATTGCAGTGTAGACACCAAAGCCAGCAGGTCTGTCAGGAATGTCATCTACTGGCCTTGTCATATTTGGGTCATTGATATAGTCGCAGAGTTGTGAGGACTCCAGAGCGCCGCAGTCATTGAAAAGCTCAGAGATTAGCTCACTGGTGCTCCTCCGGGTGTATGGATTAGGATAGGCAATGATGGCAGTGATAGCAGTTACCACAATGACCTCTAGGACTGGATACTTCCCAAGTCTGGTTGTTTTACGCCTCCTGCACCATGCAATGTTGCAACGGATAAAGAGCGTCCCCCACAGACCTCCGAAGACTCCAAGCAGAATGAATGGGAAAAGTTCAGCCATATACCAAGGGGTGTGGTATTCCACATAAAAAAGAACCAGTCGGCTGTTTCCAAATGGATTGATGGACCTCAGAGTAAAGGCAGCCACAAGAGCAGCAAAAAATGATCTCCAGAGGGTTTTCAGGGGAAAGTAATAACTAACCTAAAACAAACAGAGACAGTGAATGCTTAACTGAGTAGAAGGTAAGGTGTTTGATTCAGTTACTCTCTTTTTTGTTGCCCCACAGGCCCTGCTGCATTCTGTCTGGGGTGTGTATGACTTTACCAGAATGTGGTCACATATCTTAGTAAGGAAAGGCATTTTCATACTTGAAGAGGAAATTGCAAACAATTGAAAATGAATGGCAAGCAGTTGAACTGTGATTTTTTTAAAATGGATAACCTGGAGATACAATTGCTAGACGTGCTGTAGCAAGTTTCTGTAATCTTTTGTTAGACTGCTCAAGGAATACACCTTTTTGTATTAGGGTTGCCAGATGGTTTCAACAAAAACACCAGACACACTTGACATTACATCACAATCTACATTACATCTTATTTAGAAAATACCAGACATTTATATTTTCTCATTTATATTTTCTTAATTTGTTTCCCGAACAGAAAGCTCAAATACTGGACTGTCCAGTTCAAAACCGGACACCTGGCAACCCTATTTTGTACATAGTCAAATACTGAACACACACAGCATTAACCATACCTTTGGTTATCTCAAGAGTCTATTATTCCTCTGCTGGTAACATTATGCTAATCTACAAGATCACTTCTTATTGGCAATTATTACAGATTATATTTGCTTCCATATTGCAAAGACTACAAATAAAAATATTGGGAAAATAAAAAGGATTCTTAAGGAAGGAATCAAGGAGAAATATTTTTCCTGGAAATATTTGATGGAAACAAATACTGCAAACACATAACATGAAATTGAAACTTAGCTGATTCATTGGTAGCTCTTACCTCTTCCAGGCTAAAAAGTACACCACCAATTGGTGCACCAAAAGCAACAGAGACTCCTGCAGCCGCTGCAGCTGAAAGCACCTGCAATACAAAGAGTTGTATGCAAGGCATGAGTCCTTGGAGTTGTGGACATTATTTAAGGAGAAAGAAATGATAATCTGAGTCCAAGCTCACCTCTCTCCTCTTCCCTTCATTTTTGCTGTACTTTGAGAAGAGGCTGCTGAAGAAGTTACCACAGCAGCAAGCCACATGCACTAAAGGACCTTCTTTGCCGAGGCTGAGGCCCGAAGACACCACCAGCACTAAGGTGACAGTTTTGATTAAGAGTGTCCACTTCCCCAGGTAGCCCCTAATAATGAAACCACTCAGGATGGTTTTTATCTGGAAGACAGGAAGAATAGGTTAATAATAAACTACTGCAACTTTGATTTTGCAAAACCAACTTAACAGCTATAGTAGACAAATCATCACTTGAAAGACTCCAATGAGGCACTGAGCAAAAGATTAAGACAACTGTTCTATAATGATATTTTAGAAGAGGTTAACACCCAACTTGACTCACCTGAGTTTCAGAAAAAACAGATAAAGGAATTCCAATGGTAGGCACCCAAAAATTGTGGAACTCAAAATTACTAGTTACTTTGGAAAGCTTGGTCTTCAATCTTCCTATCTCCTCTTCTCCCTCCTCCTCCCTCCCCCACTTATACTTTTATCTTCTCCCTTAACAAGTAATTGCATCTGCTGCACTTACAGGCAAATATTTATGTGTAACCCACTGGTGAATATGCACTATGGTCCCCCAATGTCAAATCCACCGATGATACGAATTGTTACAACCCAGCTAGGGAGCCTTTAGCTCAAGGTGTAGCAGCTCATGTTTTTAGCTATGGGAGTGTCCAATTCAACCCTTGGCTTGTTGGCCAAGACAACAGCCATTCCACAATCATTTGAGAGGAGTCTAATATGAAGAATTTAGATGGGTAACATGAACACAGTTTAGGCAAAAGGCATAAAATAAAGACATGTCAAGTGGAAAAAAAATTCACATGCCTTGCTTCTGCTTGTTCCTATGCCAAAGGCATAGCTGTATTGCACCGGTCTGGAACATGAATGATTTTTCAGTTTTTAAATATGCATCCATCTGGAAGAAACTCACCTCTGGAATCCCAGAACCACAGGCGTAAGGAGCAAACACTCTGACCAGGGAGACTGCCAGGAAAGCAAAAGATAGAGCCCACATAATGTACAGAAAATAGTTTAGAATGTAAGCACTTGCACCCTGAAAAAAATAACAGCAACAAACACTGTTAGACAAATGCAATGCAATAACCAGTATGTTTTTACTAGGACTGGGAATGGGGTGGAGCAGGTTCTGCTCATTACTGCAACACTATGTTTATTTGAAGCTGCTTTTGCCTCAGTAAACATGAACATTTGTTCTTTTTCTGCTCTAACAGATACATAGATACTGCATCTTAGTTTGTTTAAATCAATCTATGGGATGTCTTTTGTAAGGTTCTTAAGCACTATACAGCATACCAGACTAAACACTTACACAGTTGAAAGAAAAGCTAAACATATATACATAGCCCAAATAATACCAAACAAATCTATCACCAGGGCAAACGCAGTCATGCCCAGAAAAAAAAATCCCCACTCCAACATGGATTTACAATGTCTTTTAAAAAGTTAGCCAACAAGAGACTGTGGTGGGCCTCTTTGGGACACTAGCTGAGATTTTCAAAGCCAAAGATTTAGCAACAGTCCATTAATTTTTAATAAAAAGACCAAGACCACAATCACCCTGGTTAACTGTAATGAAAAGGCTGGGATGTAAGAGGACAAGTGATCAACCCTGTTCTGAGGGTGCAGATTATGATCAGACATCCCATACCAACTTTGATATCTTCAGTTATATTCTTTTGTGTATTAGCAACCAGCATGCTTCACAGAGGATGGGTATAACTGAATTCCTCACTCCTGTCTGAATGTATATGAACCATTTGCAGTGACTGCAGCCTCCAAATCCATTTCAAAGGATGCCCAGTTAGGAATGCATTATTGTCACCTAGCCTGGATGTGACAAAAGTTTACGTGGTCACGGGGAGGCCAGTAAACAGATGGACCTAGTCCCCACAGCCTAGAGATGACAATAGCCACTCTCAGTCACTATTGTAACAGCTGAACAAGCAGCCAGTGATGACTTCCAGATTCTACACCCATCTCACTAGTGATGCCATTCTCCCTGGAATGGGCATACAAAAACTGCCAACGTTTTCCTCAAGATGCTTTTCCCCACCCACAAGCATGATCTTGACCTTTACTGGGTTCAGTTTCAACCAGATGTCTCTCCAAGTAATAAAGCCATCTAGACAGTGCAGTAGCCCAAAAAATGTCCATACTGAACCAATCTAAAAAGAGGCAAGGAGCTGTGATAAGAATATGATGTATACCTTCAATGGTTTTCCCTCAGTAGCCTGACGGCCCAGAACAAAGGCAAGAGAATCCTGTGTGTGAAGACTAACAGTGTCCATAACCATACTATAAATTCTTTTCTCCAGAAACAAGGACAGCTACTAAAGAGCCATCTCGTTCCTTCCCTTTGACCCTTAGGGCTGTAGCATTTCATCACATTTGATGGTTAATAGTGTCAGAGACTTCATAATCAACAAAGGTGTGTTTTATTGCCTACTGCCGGCAGGAGACCGCCAGACAGGATCGCTTACGTGACATGACACTGTGAGCACTTGTTGGGCAGGAACAGCCTCCTTGCAATTTCAACAGAGCAACAGCCCACCCAGCAAGCCACTGTTTATTCTGTTTCCATATGCAATCAACCAGACAAAGATACGTATAACATTTAAAAAGGATTAAATGATGTTATGCATTTCAAAGATTAAAAATGACCCTGACTCAGTAATTAAAAGAGTGTTAACATTATCATATGTGTCTATATGACAGCAGAGAATAAACGACTGTGTATGTTAACACAGATGGCCAGCTTTCACATTGCACTCCAAGACAACACTGGGGAATCTCATGGTCCAACTACCTGAAGCACATTATGCCTATGCTAAGAAGTTTATGTTCTAAAAAGATGTGTTACCAAAATACCTTCAATCCATTAATAAGTAATATACAGTTAAGGAAACACCTGTTGGATCATAGAGCAGACTGGAGTATTGTGTCCAGTTCTGGGCCCCCCCACTACAAAAAAGGATGTGGGCTCATTGGACATGGTTCAGCAGAGGGCAACCAAAATGATTAGGGGGCTGGAGCACATGACCGATGAGGGGAGGCTAAGGGATCTGGGCTTATTTAGTGTGCAGAAGAGAAGAGTGAAGGGGGATTTGATAGCAGCCTTCAACTTTCTGAAGGGAGGTTCCAAAGAGGATGGAGAGAGGCTGTTCTCAGTAGTGACAGATGGCAGAACAAGGAGCAATGGTCTCAAGTTACAGTGGGGGAGGTCTAAGTTGGATATTAGGAAAAGCTATTTCACTAGGAGGGTGGTGAAGCACTGGAATGGGTTACCTGGGGAGGTGATGGAATCTCTATCCCAAGAGATTTTTAAGTCTTGGCTTGACAAAGCCTTGGCTAGGATGATTTAGTTGGGATTAGCCCTGTTTTGGGCAGGGGCTGGACTTGACCTTCTGAGGTGTCTTCCAGCCCTAGGATTCTATGATTCTATGACAAGCAACTGGTCCCTAAGCCTTTGTTATTTTAATGCAGAATAGACTTTGGATGAGACACTGGGTGTCGGGAGTACCATCCAAAGGCAGGAAAACTGTGAATGAGTACTGTTAAGAGCTAGAATTGAACACAAATGGTCTCTCCAATTAGTTTGTTTACCTCTGAGATTTGAAAAAAGAATCTATTTTCAGTATTTGCTACAGATACACATACACACACTGCATTATACAAGATCAAATTACCAGGACCCCACTTATTTTGCATGATTATGTCACTATCATTAGTTAGGATAACACTCATCCTCATAGCTGACATTCTGAATGTTAAACAGCAATTTCTAAAGGTTAACAAGGTCTTTTGGAAGCCCAGTAGTAGGTAATCTGCACATGTAGCAGCCATCACCAAGACCTTGATTCAGGAAGGTACTTACTCACATGCTGAAAGTTCAGCCTATAAATCGACTGTTGGAGTCAACACTTTAGGCCAAAACAGATAGCTCATTAGTGTCAGCAGAGGCAAGTTGAGTCTCCACAAGGAGGATGGCACACATCCTACATTTACCACCTCCTCAGTGTTGACTGTTTAAATGAATGGCACTGGCAGTGGTACAGGACAGTAGTTCTCAACCAGAAGTGTGCATATCCCTGGAGATATGAAGAGGTCTTCTGGGGGTACATCAACTCATCTAGATATCTGCCTAATTTTACCAAGGCTACATAAAAAGCACCAGTGAAGTTAGTACGAGCTAAAATTTCACACAATGACTTGTTTATACTGCACTATATACTATCCTCTGAAATGCAAATACAATATTTATATTCCAACTGATGTACAATAATATGGTCAAAGTGAAAAAGCAATTTTTCAGTGACAGTCTGCAGAGACGCTTTTGTACTTTTATGTCTGCAAGTAATTTTCGAGTGAGGTGAAACTTGGGGGTATGCAAGACAAATCAGATTCCTGAAAGGGGTACAGTAGCCTGGAAAGGTTGAAAGTCACTGGAATAGAGGAAGGAATGAGCCCAGAGTTGAAGGGATGGCCAGCTCAGGTAACCTATATAATAAAGAGTAGGGATGGAAACATAGTATGATGCATAATTAAGGTTGTGAATCTGTCAAGGAGGTCACAGAAGTCATGGACTTTGTGACTTTCTGTGACCTCTGCCATGACTTCTGCAGCAGCTGGTGTAGCTGACCCAGGGACCATCTGAGCAGCCTGGGCAACCCCTGGGCCAGCCACACTAGCTGCTTTTGGAGCATTCTCAGGCCATTGCATTCCACCCAGCAGTAGCAAGGGTTAGGGTGTGGGAGGGGTCCATTGCTGGGGCAGGTGGATGGGGTTCAGTAGGACGTGAGGGCTCTGGGCAGTGCTTACCTCGGGGAAGGAGCAACATGTCCCTCCCTCAGCTCCTAGGTTCGCGTACTACCTCTGCCCACAGACCCCTCCCCTACGGCTCCCACTGACTGCATTTCCTGGAAATAGAAACTGCGGAGCCAGCAATTGGGGAGCAGGAGAGTCAATGCACAGAGCATCCCTGGCTACAGCTCCACCTAGGCACTGAGGAATATATTGTCGCTTCCAGGCATCCACAAGGAACTGGACATGAAACCTGCCAGCCCCCCACAACCCACCTCCAACACCAACGGTGTACGAAGCTTGCCTCTCCCCCCCCTCCCCCCAAACCCTCAAGTTTTAATTAAGTTTAGTTGCTTTAGTACAAGCAAGGGAGACGGACAGACTTATCAGGCCCTAGGGCAAGGCGGGGGGACGTCTATTCCATGCTCCCAGAAAATGGAGGGTCTCTAGTGGAACAGGTAGGAGTCCTCAGTGCCACCTGGAGTGCACCGCAGCTCCCCTGCATCCCTTAGAGCTGCCTGGAGTGCACCAGTTGGTGCTCCAGCAGTGATTTAAAGGGCTCTGGCCACTGTTGCAGTAGCAGCAGGAGTGGCGGCTGCAGTCCCTGAGCCCTTTTGAATATCCAGGCCCTCCTTCCCCATTGCAAGTCATGGGCCACGGATTTTTGTTCACTGCCTGTGACCTGTCCATGACTTTTACTAAAAATACCCATGACAAAAGCATAGCCTTATGCATAGCATGATTTATTTTCATGTGCTCTCTTTTGGGAGGGGGTGAGGTTTCATGGAAAGACTATAATTAAAACAATAGTGGCAGATCCCATAGGATGTGTCAAAATTCAGAGTGGCCACATATTTAAGGGGCTATAAGCAGCAATAATGCTCAAAACCACAGGGAAAAAATGATTTGCAAACAATATATATCTACATCTAGAGCTCCAAAATGTCAAATTCAGTTAGATACAATACACAGAGCCACAGCTGTGCATAAAATAAAAGTCTGAACAGATTATATTTGGGAAAAACCCTCCAAGATCTTTTTATGTAAAATGTTCTCTGAATTGCTCCTTATATACTCTCAAGACAACCCTGCTCTTTTCACTGTGCTTGTGCCAGTTGTTTGGATGTGTTGTGCAAGGGGTAGTAACTTATGAATGGGAACAAAAAAAATCTCTCTGTACCGATTGTAATTAAAATCCATCTTGATTGTTCTTAGAAGTTCTAAGGCTTTGGGAAGCCTGCGGAGTTGTACAAGGGTAGGACTGACCTTCTGTTGTGCATGTATACATTTCCTGTGGAGCCGTGATCCCTGCTCCAAGACTCTAGGAGCTACCATTGTACAACAACAACATTAATGCAGTTAGATCTACTAACTGTAGCAGCCAGCAAGACAGGAGATGACTGCAGATCTTAGAAGTTCTGTTGGTCTGGGGCAGTTGCCAGAATCAGGTCAAACTAAAGGTTATTTCACTGTAATAATACCCATAATGATCAGAAACTTAGCTTGAATATGGAGAGCGGATTAACTACATGAGAACAAAGCAACCCATCCAGCTGTAAGGCTTACTGCAATGCATAAAATAGAGTAAACCTGACTGTTGAGTTTCTGGTGCATAAGAGGAAAAGCAATATCCTTGAGGATGTTTTCTGTTTACATCCTCCAAGAGATCAGTGACTTGCCTTAGATTTCCTCCAGATAATGGTCTATATAAAGTATATGTTCTCCCCTCCCCTTTCCTTCCCACATCTTCTCCATCGAGGAAATTTCTAATACACTACAACTTCAGCCCAGTTTAGTAATTTAGTCTGGGACAATGTTTCTTTAATGCTATTAAGAAACAACTACTAGTCTATAGATACTAAGACAGTTGAAATACCATGCAAAAGTCATCTAATTGTGTATCACTCACTCTACATGAGAGATTCCTGCTTGTTATGTAAGAGTGCAGCACATACACACAAGTTCCGGTGAAGTTAGTGAGACAACAACTCTGGAATGCATGTCCACAGACAGTGCAGTCCAGCATGCTTTTTAATGTAAATCTAAACCAACTGCTTTGGGGTTACTGTTTAGAATGGCGACGCTGTAGCTGTGCAGTGATAACGGGGTTCTTAGATACTATATGGAGTTCCAGGTTAAAATTCTACTACCAAATGAAGTGACGGTTATGGTGTTCTGCCTGATGGAATCAAACCTTTATTTATTCTGCTAAATCCCTCAAGATAAAGACGACTTATCCCACACGCCCATAGGAATGAATCCAAAACACTTCTTTCCCTCTCTGAATGGATGAGATTGCAGCAAATGTCAATTTTTTTTTAATTGCACCTGGAAAATACTCCCATAACTCTGTTCTCCACAGAGAGAGAGAGAGAGAGAGAGAGAGAGCTAGCTTTCCTCCCCCCCCCCCCCAGCTGAACCTAATTTGTCAAATTTATGAATGGTTTCAGATTAGCCATAACTGCATTTTTAAGCAAATATACTACTTGTCTACCCCAATCTAGTTATCAGATCATTCTTTTATTCTGGTAAGAATACAATGAAGAGATTTCCCCAGTCTCACTGACTTGGTCTCTGTAGTGTGTGTGTGCACATGACCTGGGCCTTATAACAGGCTATGCAGAAAATGTTTGTGGAAGCCTGTGGAAGCCTATGGTTACAATATTGCAGCACATAAGTGTCTATACTGGGTGAGAGAGGGGACAAACTGAAGGGAATGTTACAGAGGAGAGGGGAGAAAAGAATATTCCTGGGATGGTTAGTATTTCCCATTCCCCAGCCTAACCACGTCTTGCATACCTCAGACTGGTTTACTAGAAGCTCGGACCATTTCTGCCACTGGGGACATTTGTCCCTGTCATCAAATGTGGTTTCATTAGATGTCCAGCAGCACTGCTCATGGCTGTACCAGAATGCAGATAAGCAGACACCCTCTTTAAGATCTGTCATCCAGTCTACAGCTAAATCTATAACTCCAGCTAACGTGCCTGAAAAAAAGATCAGGAAATAAAAAAAGTTAAGTGGAACACATATTAATTTAATTATATTGAAACAAAACACATGATCCAAATAATTAGACTGGACAACTATGAGTTAGTAGGAAAGAACTGAGCTTCTCCAAAAATATCCTCTCATCTTCCATGTTTTACTGTGCAACGCTTCTTTTTATCACCGTGATTCTAATCTTGGCTCTGATAAAATGGGACATCACATTCCAAATACAAACACAGGGCCCAATCCTGCAATCTGATTGATGCCAGCATGATATTTGACTTCTGGAGTATCAGTGAAGTTAATGGACTTCACGCATGCATAGTAATCAATATATCAGGGAAATTGTTCCACATGGTAGATGAAGGAAGGGGTGGATGTGCATGCATGGACACATATTTTTGTTGGTTCCAGTACACAGATTTTTTCAGAAGAGCAATTTAAGTAATAAAAAAAGTTAAAGCCCAATCCTGATTTACTGAATCATATGATAGTTTAGTCATTCAAATCAATGGGACTACAATTTAGTCTTTAATAGTCATTCAAGATATGTAATAGTATTTAATAGTAATTCAAGGCCAAGAAAAAACACATCCTTAAAATATTTTCTGTATGAGCTTCATCCATCACTGCAGGAGCCAGACTTTTCAAATAATTATACAGCATAATAGTGACATCCAGTGGTCGAACGATGCTTGAGCATGCTGTGGATTCCCAAAGAAGATCTTAACTTTCCTATATTATTCCTAATCAAATATCATAATCTGCCATAGCGCTAGTATTGTGACAACAAAAAAGTCACTTTAGCATTTTGCATGAGTGCATGATACTGTGATAGCCTGTCTTCCACCAAATGGCGTGCAGTAGAGGCTCAGAGTTACAAACTGTCTGGTCAATCATACATCCCATTGGAACTGGAAGGATGCAATCAGGCATCAGCAGAGACAGACAGAAAAAAGCAAACAGTACAGTTCTATGTTAAATGTACTAAAAAAAAGGTGGGGACATTTTAACAAAAGATTTGACAAAGTAAGAAATCTGTTTAATTTAAATTAAGATGGTTAAAAGCAGCATTTTTCTTTTCCATAATAAACTTTCAAAACTGCAGTAAGCCAATGTTCAGCAGTAAACTTTCAAGAGAACAAATATAACATTTTGTTCAGAGGTATGAACATTTCAGAGTTACAAACATCCATTCCTGAGGTGTTTGTAACTCTGAAGTTCTACTGTACTTATTTTTTACTTATTCTACACAGGTGTCTCTAAGATGTTGTCCCTGAAAAACTATTAAGATTGTATTAAAAAGTTAAACTGAAAAACAACGCTTTAAAGACAACTGAAAGGTTTTGCAATATCTTCATAAGGACATCATATTTATTGTCACATTAAGAGAGATAATGCTTGTCACTGCTATAAGGCCATATGATACCAATGAAGAATTTCACAATACGGTATATGGGAAGAACCTCTTTCCAAACTCAAGGGCTGTGTCTACACTGGCATGAATTTCCGGAACTGCTTAAAACAGAATACTATTCTGTTTTCAGTTTTTCTGGGAAAGGAGCATCTACATTGGCAGGCTGCTTTTCCGGAAAAGACCTTTTTCCGGAAAAGCATCTGTGGCCAATGTAGACATGCTTTTCCGGAAAAGAGCCCCGATCGCCATTTTCGCGATCGGGGCTTTTTTCCAGAAAAGACTACTGGGCTGTCTACACTGGCCCTTTTCCGCGACAGTGTTCTGGAATAAGGACTTAGGCCTGAGCGGGAGCAGAACAGTTTTTCCGGAATAGCGTCTGATTTTGTACAGTAGAGCGTCGTTGCTTTTCCGGAAATTCAAGGGCCAGAGTAGACAGCTCGCAGCTTATTCCAGAAAAGTGGCTGATTTTCCGGAATAAGTGGCCCAGTGTAGACACAGCCAAGGAAAATACAGATATGCCAATGAGAGGTCTATGAGATTACTAGAGAAACAAAGGGGGAAACTGGTGCAGCAATCCAAGTGTTTTCTTTTTTTAAAGTGTATGATTTTTCGTTTTGTTTGTGTGTGTGTGGCTTGTCATTTCTGGTTGCTCAAGTTTCTACGGAAACAGTGGGCCATATTCTGAGTCGGTGTAAATCACGATAATGCTATTCACCTCAATCTGCCTAGCTCGGTGAGTTTATAATAAGCTCTATGATTTTCTGAAAAAGCTCCTACTGATAAACATGATCTGGACAAACTGGGAGAAATGGTCTGAGGTAAATAGGAGGAAGCTCAAGAAGGACAATGCAAAGAACTCCACTTAGGACAAAACAATCCATTACATACACAAAATGGGAAATGACTGCCTATGAAGGAGTACTATGGAAAGAGATCTAAGGGTTATAGAAGCATCTCGGCGGCAGCGGCAGCTTCTCCTAGAGAGCAAGGGAACAACTGATGCTGCTCTTGTGGGGAACGTCCCCCGAAGGAACAGCATCAGTTGTTCCCTTGCTCTCTTGGAGAAGCTGCTGCTGCTGCCGCTCCTGTCTGAAAGTGTCCCGGCCGCAGCAGCAGCAGCAGCAGCAGCTTCTCCTAGAGAGCGACGAGGCAGCAAGCGGGGCCGTTCTCTCGGCCCACGCTGTATCCAACCCTGCAGCTCCCGGGGAAAAAGTCCCCGGGAGCTGCAGGGTCAGATAAAGCTGAGTGTCAGATTACCAGGTGTCGGTTAATCCGGACTCCACTGTACTACAAATGTGGCCTATTTTTTAGGTAAGAAAACTGAGACATGGAAAGATTGAATGACCTGCCTGGGAAGTATTGTGGGATGTTTAGTTAGGTAGAGCCTTATGAGCCAAAAAACCTTGAACCTGAATTCTATACTACATGCTGAAAACTCACAACTCTAAGGAAGTCAACGGGAGATACAGCTGCAGCAACGCAAAGTCAGGCTAGTTTCACTGACTTTCAGTGAGACAGGCTCTTTTGAAAATGGGATCTAGCCATCTAGATGCCCATGGCCTTGCAATGCTGAGTGAAACATCACCTAAACACCATTAAAAATCAGGGCTGCATGGCGTTCCTAGGGTCACATTGGAAGTCTACTACATCAAGCCACCATAGTGATGAAGCATGCACAGGACAATCTTGTGGGGTAGTCTGATGTGTTTGGATGGACCAATTTGGTAAAGGGGTTACTGGAAGGCACATTTGCCTAGAAAGGCAGAATTAAATTTGTTGTATGTTGTCTGTCATGTACAGTAGACAAAGAATGGCTAAAGTGCATGTTTGAGAATAATTAATATCTGTTAACTAAGCTCAACCCAACCACAACCTTTTCCCTAGCATGGGTGCAGGATACCATGTATTATTTCAATTTAGCTGACTGAGATAAAAGGTGCACACACATTAAGTGTTAACTAGCTCCAGCCTAATCTCAGCATACCCATCCGACATACCTGAAGTACAACCATTCCATTTACCATCAACTTTTGAGGTTTCAATATAGTTTGGTTTCACATTGGAATGAGGGCACGTCTACACTACAGTGTTATTTGAAAATAACTCATGTTATGTTGAAACAACAAGATGAGTGTGCACACATCAAGCCCGTTATTTCAAAATTATTTTGAAATTACAAGCTTCGTATTCTGGAATAATAAACCCTCATTTCATGGGGAATGATGTCTATTTCGAAATAGCAGTAGTGTGGATACTCCAGTGCTGCTATTTCACAATAGCTCCTCCCCAGGGCCATTCAAAGTAATTACTTCCTAGTGCTTCCTGGGGCTCTAAATTGAGATAGCGTGTCCACATTAGGAGAGCCTGCCTCAGACTAATTTTGAGGCTTCCCTGTAGTGCGGACATGCTATTTCAAAATAGTTATTTCAGGAGTAATTATTCCAAAATAACTTATTTTGAAATACCCTTGTAGAGTAGACATACTCTGACTCAGCTAGTGAGCCTATGGTTTCATTGCACGGCTGGGTAATTGGGGTACTGGCTTTGAATGTGGGAGAGACAGGTTCAAGACCCTGATTCATCCCAAATCACTCCAAATCAGGCAGAGCACTGACTTAAACCTGCATTTCCTATATTGCAGGCTGGATCCCAAAACCATCAGGCTTCAGAGTTAGAGTCAGTCACACTTTCACTTGCTCTCTCATCTTCCCAGCAAAAATTTTGTGGAAATTTATGTGTTATGAAACAGCATATTTTGCCGAAATTTCACCTCAACAAAAATGCTTCAGCTATTTTTAGCCATAATGCTCCAAAACAGCTTTCATAGTTCTACACAATACTATTAGATGTACTAACTTTGCACTTATTAAGCTAGGAGATACACACTAGCTTTGATGAGAACATGGTTTGTAAATCTTTGCACCATGTTGTGATCTAGCAGTCAATCATCTTGACAGAACTGAGACAGCATAAAAACTATTCAAGGCCTCTGTTTTAAGTTGGCAACATGAATGCAGCTTTCCAAACTTGAAGACAAGCTCCACTTGAGCAACTCAGGAAATTAATGAATTTCCCATCTGAGTTTGTTTTTAAATATATAATGCCTGACTGGTTTGTGAACAGATCTGGAAGTCAGTCTGAAACTGGTTGTGTGTCAGGTCTTCCCCGCCTCTCCCGCCCAGGAATGTATAAAGAGATAACCTGGTTTACAATTAATCTAGTGCATTGAATGAATCTACAATGTATTAGAGAACTACATTTTCAAGGTACTCTACCAGCACGCTTTGCCTTTCCATGGAATTAAATTCACCAAGATCAAGAAAGGAACGTGTGAATCAGATGCTAAGATAATCAAAATGGTTCATCAAGAGGGTAAGGCATTTCCACTCAGAGGCATGATTTCAAAAGCAATACTGAAATCACATTACTTGTTAGAAATAATGTTTTTAGGTCATCACTCAGGGTATGTCTACATGGTAGCGCATAGATTGAAATAATCTACGCAATTTGAGCTATGTGAATTGCATAGCTTATTTTATTTCGAGCTAGCCTATTTCAAAATTTGGCACCGTCTAACAGCACTAATTTCGAAATAACGCACAATTCCGACAAGTCCCTTAATCCTCGTGCAACAAGGTTTATGGGACATCGGAATAACAAGCCCTTTATTTCAAATGTATTTTGAAACAATAGGCTTGCTGTTAAGATGCACAGAATGCTATTTCAGAATAACAGATGTTATCCTGAAATAGCACTGCTGTGTAGACGTACCCTCGTGTGAAACTTTACAAGTGAAGCATTAAAACAGTGTGGGTGCATAATTGTCTCTATCTCATCCATCTCAAAGAGTTGGGGACCAGATAAAGAAAGGAAAATAAACAGACGGCTCTGGAAAATTGCGAGTGTGTGCCGGACACAACACTTCTACTATTGTGCACATACCTGCCAGCAGTCCTATGAGAAGCATTACAACCCATCCTGACCAGGCATCCAACAAACTCTTGATGAATTCCCATATGGATTCCTTACTTTTGCTTGTAATCTGAAAAAATAAATACACCGATTCATAAGAGTCAGTTTTGTTGTGTTATATCTACAAGGAAAGACTCTTCTTTGACTGAACAATAAAAAGACTGATATTATAGAGATCATGATTGAGTTGTTCAAAGTGAATTTGTCCAGCCTTAACAAGTGCTTATAGTTTCAGCTCTAAACCACCAGATTCAATATGATTTTTTTCCATATTAACAGAATAATATCACAAGCAATGAAAGGCAAATTGTGACCATCTTTTGGTAGGCCCTGTTCAAGACCCAGGGCGTGCACGATGAAATGAGATACGATAGTTCTGAAAACAATATTTTCCTGCTTTAAGGATGGGTATAACTTTGGGTTTTGGTGATGAGTGCATTTCTGTTTCAGTCTGCATCTCTTACTTAAAGTCATAGGCTACGTCTACATTGCACTTTCTTGCGCAAGAACATATGCAAATGAGGCATGGCGATGAATATTGTCATGCCTCATTTGCACACTTGAGCTGCCATTTCTGCACAAGGGGCTTTTGCGCATGAAGGAGCAGTCTATACTGCTCCTTCTTGCGCAAAAACCCCCTCTTGCGCAAGAGCTGTTCGGCCGCTTATTTTCAGGCCGCTTAGTTCAGTTGTTTGCCCCCACAACTCCTACTGGGAGGCTGTTCCAGAGCCTGCTTACTAGGGATGTAAATGGGTAAGGATAATGCTTATCAGGCAGCTGGTTAACCGGCATCCAAGCTGCCCCAGCCTGGCCAAGCCCCCTGTACCGTGGGCCAGGCCAGGCCTGACAGCCCCATGGGTCCAGAAGTTGGGAGCTGACAGCAATGTGGGGCCGTGGATCAGGAACTGGAAGCTCCATGGGGTTGGGGACCAGGAGCGGGCAGCCCCCCGGGGCCAGGAGCAGCAGGCCTTTGGGGCTGGAAGCTGGCAGCTGAGCCCCAAGGTTAACCATGTAATCAACAGATTTTTTTTATTGGTTACATGGTTAATATTTTTATATATATATTTTTTTACATCCCTATTCACCACCCACCCACCACCAGTGTTTCCTGCAAGCTGTGTGCTTGTGTAGCCATCAGGAGAGATTCAGATGCTGCCCAGCTGATTAGAAGAGTGCTCACAACTAGGTTTTGTTTCTGTTGGTGGTACATATTCACACATGCTTCAGTGCATATAAAATTATTCTGCACATGGATGGAAAGATGAGAGCAAGGGTTGGCAAGCTTTCAGAAGTGTTGTGCCAAGATTTAAATAATTCACGGATCTGTGTGCCAGGAGGATGAGAGGGGCAGGAGCAGGCTGGGTATAGTAACCATATTTTCTGAACCAACTGCAGCTAATGAGAACAGTTTAATTTAAATTATAAAACAGATGAAGCATTTTAACTCTCTCATGTTAATTTAGCAAACTGCATTTTAAATAAAGTAAAATATTAATTTATGTCCAGCACAAAAAGTTTAAATGTTTTCTTGTGTATGGCAGGCGTGGGGAACCTTTTCTGGGTCAGGAGTCACTGACCCACAGAAAAATCAGTTGGGGACCACACAAGTGAGAAGTAAAAAAACTCCTCCAAAAACCCCCAAGCCTCACAGCTTCATCAGACTGATGGATCACACGTCATCCTGAGATCAATCCATACTCCCAAGTCTCTAATAGCCTCTGTTGCTTCGAACTGATGAGACGCCAGCTTGAAGCAGATATCCTTATTTTTAGGCCATAAGTGCACTTTGTACTATTGAATTTCATCTAATTTCTATCACTTCAACTCTTTTTATGTAATATTATGACAATATCTCCCAACTTCGTAGCATCTGCAAATTTCACTAGAACACTCCCATTTTTTGTGCATTCTTGGATCACACTTTGTCTGGAGCCTCGCCCTTGACCGTTCTGCCATAAGGGACCCTAAGGAAGTTGCTCTTGGGGTCATTAGAACACACAAGCCTCTCCACCACTGCAAGGTGATGATCCATGGAGAGGATAGACAGAGGATAACTGCACAATGGAGTTGAAAGTGTTGTGTAATGTTTCAGTGGCTGTGAAGACAGATGAAGGCAGCAACAGATAGAGGATCTCCAATCATGGTGTCCATGCCATTGCCCTTTATCAGTCAAGGACAGTGTGGTGATTTTTATGCACCAGTCTCCCCACTTTAAAAGAAATCCCACACAGACATCTTTGAGTTTTTGAGAAAACACCACCTGCTCAAGTCAAAAATCCAGCTAGTGGTGATGAGAATAGGACAGTGAAATCCAGAAGATCCTAGTCACAGACTGACACATAGGTGATGGGTGTGTGATTCAGTCATCTTGCTCGAGAACTGTGGCAGGTTGAGCATCTTGGCTGCTGCCCCCATGACTGAGCAGTCCTCTTTATGTCCCACTCTGCTCACCCCACATGGGAAGCAGGCTAGAAAAAGTGCCCTAAAAATAGTCTTGCCTCTTTTCCTTCTGGCTGGATAGCCACATCCAGCAGGATTACCACCACAACGGTTGGAAAGGTAAGAAACTTTTCAACTTTGGAACCAGGAACGCACCTATTCTGATGGACAACTCAGACAGCGACCAACCAGAGCTATGTACAGCTATCATTGCTTGTGAATTGAATTGGTATAATATCGATATTGCTGCCTTGTTCAAAATTAGAAGAGCTGATGAAGGATAGGTGAGGGAGAAGAAAAGAGGATACACCTACTTCTGGAAAGGAAAATCTTTAGATGAATCTCATTTGTATGGAGTAGGCTTTGCTATTAAGTACAAGCTTGTAAGGTGCCTCTGTGGGGGTATGTCTACACTACAGAGGGTTTTTTTCGGAAAAAACAGTGTTTTTTCTGAAAAAAACTTCAATTACCTCCACACTACAATTGTGTTTTTGAAAAAAAAAAATCAAAAGAACAGAGGGGTTTTTCCAACATTGGTAAACCTCTTTTTGAGAAGAATCCTTTTTCTGAAAGAACACTTTTGGAAAAAGGCATGTATGGACGAGGAAGAGGTTAAGATTAAGTGATAACATATGTGCCAGTAATGGACGCCGATGAGGATGTAAAGAAATACTTCTGCTCTCAGATGGAAACCAATTTATCCGAGACCCCTAAAGAAGGGAAGATCACTCTTCTGGGGGATCTCAATGCATGCATTGGATGAGACTCAGACCTGTGGAAGGAAACAATTGGAAAAGAAGGAGCTGGCAAAGGCAACTCAAATGGAATCCCGCTCCTGGCGAAGTGTGCTCCACATGAACTTATCATCACAAACACCCTTTTTAGACCAAAGGACAAATTCAAAACATCTTGGAGACACCCAGGTTCAAACCACTGGCACCTTCTCGACTATGTCATAGTTTGTGCTCGAGATCGCAGGGATGTGCTGATGACTGCTGGACTAATCATTGCCTCATTGACCCACGGTGAAAATTAGGATCGCCCCCAAATGGAGGTCACAAAAGAAGCAGATCAGGAGCAAGCTGAAGGTACAAGATCAAAAGGACCCCATTAAGTGTGACCACTTTCAAACTGTCTTAGAAGAAAAGTTTCCATCAGAGTTTCCAGAAAAATTGATTAACATTGGAACCAGCTGATAGCAGTAATCATCAATACCTGTGAGGAGACCATTGACTACTACACCAGACAGCATCAGGACTGGTTTGATGAGAATGATGTTGAACTCAGGCAGATCAGTAACGAGAAGAGAATGGCATTTTTGTGCTTGGCAGAATGATATACACTGCCATACAAAGAGAGAAGCCCATGCTAAGGCAAAGGTGGAAGTCCTAAGTAAAACCAGAGAACTCAAGAACAAATGATGGACTGACAAAGCAGAAGAAATGCAACATCTTGTGGATACTCATAATACACATGGTTACTTTAGTGCTATTAAGGCTGTTTATGGGCCAGCTCATGATGGCAGAACAGGGGGAGATAGCTCAGTGGTTTGAGCATTGGCCTGCTAAACCCAGGGTTGTGAGTTCAATCCTTGCAGAGGCCATTTAGGGATTTGGGGCAAAAATTTGTCAGGGATGGTACTTGGTCCGGCTGGGGACTGGACTCAATGACCTTTCAAGGTCCCTTCCAGTTCTAGGAGATAGGCAATCTCCATTAATTAAAAATTAATTATGGCATGAACCCCCTTCACTCAGAGGATGGAACCACTTTTGAAGGACAATGAAGCCATTAATTTTCACTGGAAAGACCATTTTGAAGATCTTCTTAATTGTAATTCCACAGTTGCAGATGAAGTTCTTGAGCAAATCCCCCAATGACCTTCTAGGGATGGATGCCAACAGCCTCACTGAATCACTAGGCAAGGGGCAGAAGTTCTGCGCTCCCTGAAGGGGCAGGGCCTCAGAGGGAAAGGGCAGGGCTGGAAGCCGGCAGCCTTTAGAGCTGCCAGGACCACGACGTGCTCTGTGCTGTCTGAGAGCTGCGGAGGAAGGGAAGATGCATGGTGCATCATCAATGATTTAAAGGCCCTGCGGCTTTGGCTGCTGCTGCTGCAGCCCTTTTGAATCACCTGGTGCCCCCTTGCTCCTACCTCACCCTGTCAGCAGGCCAGGTCTCCCATTATATGATACGACTCCGAAAAGATCAAATTATTACAAATCCCTGCAACTGGACTAGCAATCTCATGTGCTGGTTCTTACAGTATTCTTAGGTAGAAATTGTCTGATTTGGCTGCATTAAGCTCTTTTTCTTCCACTTCATTTCCATTTTTAAAACTCATTTTCTATTAGATATACTGCCTTTATATGTGTTCCATGAGATTATCTTTATTGAAACCAAGAAAAATTGTACATTTACTTTTGAGGTCATACCTATATCATCTTTCATCTCATTCTCATAGTGCCCCAGCCTCAACCTTCCTTATTCTATTTCTAGTTACATAACAACCCCGCGCCCTTCATTATTTATTTTAATTTCCTTGGCAAGAGCTTGACTTCTAACAATTCTCGTTTTATTCTGATATTTTCTGACTTTCATAGTATAGCTTCTTTGTTGACTAACACCTTTTTCAATTCCTTTTAGGCTCTTTGCTTACTCCGAATGATCTTTTTGAGGTGATTATTTATCCAGGTGGGTCTACTGCCTCTCTCTACAAATTTCTTCCCTTTATGTGGGATACAAATTTCTGATAGCTTTGGTATAGTTGAGTTGAAAAAATTCCAACCCTCCTCCAAATTTAAGCACTAGAGTCATTCAGACAGTCCTTTTGAAATAAAAGATCATAGTTGGCAACTTGGGTTTGATTTACCTTCCTATGTCTGTCAGTGTCACGTGATTTCTCTCTTAACCAGTCAATGGTGTGGAAGTCCTCATACGTCCCAACATCAGGGAAAGGCTCATCCAGGAAATCCATCAGATTGCCAGAACCATTCATGTCTCCTGCATTAACCATATTAGTGCCTGTTGGAGGAAAAAACCACAAATTTAGTGAATTTATGCAACATTTTCAGATAGTTCAGAACAAAGCTATTCAAAAAACCCTCCACCCACCACTACACACAGACAGCAAAAGAACGGACTATGAAACAACATTTCTTAGAGGCAGTTCTTGCTTAAAGGAGCTTAGTGTGTATGGAAAGTAATTGTTTCAAAAGCCTCCTTCAACAGAAAAAAAACCACATTCACACCGAGCAAGATGTTTGCATAGGATTCTCAGTCCACTAATGCAGGATGGTTTCAAAATTCTATTGAAATGGTGCACACCAGACCATGTCTGAAATTGTAAGCATAGCTTTACAAACTACAGGTTGAACCGCTATAGTCTGGCACTGTCTGGTCTGTCAACATCCGTAGTCCAGCATAATTTTAGTTAGCCAGATGGACACAGCCATGAAAAGTGGATAAGTTTCCTGTGGTCCCATAAACTTTGTTTACAACCACCAGTCTTAGCTCTCAGTGTTTTGTGCTGTTATTTAGCTCTAATTTTGGTAATGCTACTAGACTACATTTACCTCCCATGGCTTGGCAGATTCTCTAGTTTGGCGCCGGTCAGGTGCTGAGCATGCCTGACTAGCGAGGTTCAACCTGAATCTGCTTGCAGGACCCCTCATAGTGAAAGAGGCCACATTGGAAAATAACTCATGGTACAAAACTAGAATCTCAGCTCTATCCATACATAGTGCCAAAACAAAACAACCCCCAGAGTACATCACAGAAATCTTCATAACATGATAGTCATTGTGACAGTCTAGAGGAGGGGGGCCACCTGACTCCAGGATATAGCTGACAGACCCCAACCAGCCTCCAGAAGATATTTCATAACAAATACAGGGTTTGGGATGAGACTGCAGAGTAGAGGCTGCCCTGGAGGATAGTAAGCAGGGTGGGTGGACATCTTCAGCCCAGCTCCACACAACTTGCACAGTACTGGGCTGATGGTCTTAGTTACCTTCAAAGGAAGGGTTTTGCCACACTCATTACTGCCAAGCCCTGAAAGCCATATATATGGTTCATGGAACCCATGCAAGTCAAGCATAAAAAGATCCATGCAGCACTACTGCACTTATCTTCCAAAGAAGCTTGAGCTAAGGTTCTCCAGCTGATTGATGAAGTACATATAAGATGCAAACACTGTTGTAAGTACAGGTTCCTTTGTGGCCACTTAGATAAAAAACACTGCCCCTGCTCCTGATGAGAAATGACATGAGAAATGATCAAATAAACTGCTCTAGACACCAATTGTCATTTACAAGAACAAATTTGAGATAATTATGGACAATAAAGATCCTTAGATAACCTGACAGGAGCATATCTGCAGCATTTGGAATTCCTTTGCAGAAAAAATGTACTTCTGCTAGGGACTGACAAGAGTAATAAAATCCTCAACAGCCTGGATCATATTCTGCCCTCATACATTAACACACAAATCCCACGTGTGTCAATGAAAGCTAATGTGTGCAGATAAAGGCAGAATCTGGCCTTATAAAATTCTTAGGAAATTTACTGATTCACATAATGAGAACACAGGTAAAAATGTGGCAGACCTGTCCCTAGCACTTTACTCAGCTTCCTCCTAATCCACTTGTCTATTTTTAGTTTTAAATTGTATTACTTTAATACCTCTTTTTCTCTCTCTCTAATTTTTTTGTGGTCAGAACATACAGGACATAAGTACCAGACAGAGATCAGTTTTCTGAGTTTCTGTCCTTTTGAGCCCAGCCAGTTCGGGAGTTTTATGCTAAATTGGCAATCTGCTCTGAGCAGACAACTGAGGGAAAAAAGTAGTATCTTACAGGGAGTGCAGTAGGTCGCCACGATAAATTTATATAAGGTCTTTTAAGTGCAGAAATCAAATAATCTTCCAAGCACTATGGCATTTTTAACTGAAAATAAATCAATTTTGGAAGTCCAGAGCCTAGGGAAACCAAGACCAGATATCCAACTATCTTTGTAGTATCTGAGCACCTCACACTTGTTAGTGGATTTATCTTCACAATACTCCTGTTGGGTAACAGCACTCTATTATCCACACTTTACAGCTGGCAACCTGAGGCACAAAGGCTTAAGTGCCACAGACTTTTTGTGTGACCTTAGGCAAGTTATAGCCAGGGAATAAATCCAGTTCTGTAATGTCCCATACTAGCGCCCTAATCATAGGACCATCCTTCCTCTCCTCATCCAACATCAGTCATTTTATAACCAGAGACTATGTATTTTGTGGCCTAGCCACAGCAGAGTACAATTTTGGATGTATGCGACTTGCCACTGTTGTGAGGATACTAAATTGGATGCAACTCCGGTTGTAGATTTAAATGTGTTTTTGTTTTGTGGTCACATTGTTGGCAATGGTCAAATAGCTCATTATTTACCGTTCCCTGTCAATTTGTATGTCTGGCTGCTAGAGTTTCCCACTGCTGGATATCACACTCTCATAATAAACACACATCATTAAGTATTTTTATGGAATGTTTTTTGCCTGTTGTTTCATTTAGTTCACCACATATTGTCTATTCATGGAAAATCACAATAAGTACACATTGCCTGCTGGTGAGTGTCATGGTTTCCGGTTTAGCTGCAGCTCTGTTCCCTTTCTGGTCTCAGTGAATGTATTCCCTCAGGAGTCAGGCGTTGTGCCTTTATCTACCCAGAGGGCAGGTTATTCCACTCTTAGACTGCGCCCTGTGGTATAGCACCTTCTGTATCAACCAGCAGGTCTGACTAAAGTGGGTACCAGTGATTTTTCCCTTCAGGAGTCTGGGTACATAATGACCCAACAACCACTTAAACCAAAGTATTAGAGAAATAGGATTTTAAAGCAATAGACCATAAGCATGCTTATTTTACCAAAAGTCCTACCATCCTGTGACAGTGACCTAGTTTTTCAGATACCCTAGCTGGGTCCATATAGTCCCTCCAAAGAACAGCTCCTCTTGAGAGAGTATTCCTATTTAAAATGATATTCTCCTTTTGATCTTCTGGTTTCCAGGCCTTTTTTTATCCTCATATTCTCTGTTAGCAACTCTTCAGCGTTTCTTTAGGTGCGGCGTATCTAATTTTTTTTGCTCTCTGCTTGTTTTTCCTTACAACTCTTAGGGTGCTTCTAGACTGCAGGCTTCTTTCGGAAGAAGCTCTTCCAGAAGAGGTCTTCTGAAAAAACGTCTTCTGAAAGAGAGCATCCACACTGCCAAAGCACATTGAAAAAGCAATCTGCTTTTTTGAAAGATAGCGTCCACACTGAATGGATGCTATTTCGCATTTAAGCTGTGATTGCTATGAATGGAGTGGACATCAGGGCACCTGTGCTTTTTCCTCTTTCCTCTTTTTTCGAAAGAACTCCCTCTTCCCCATCCACTCATGCCTTTCTGTGAAAGAGCTCTTTTGGAAAAGGTGTACTTCCCCGAAGAATGAGGTTTACCAATGTTGGAAAAACCCCTCTGTTCCTTCGATTTTCTTTCGAAAGAACGCAAAAGCAGTGTGGACGTAAGTGAAGTTTTTTCAGAAAAATGGCTGTTTTTCTGAAAAAAACCTGGAGTCTAGACACACCCTTATTAAACGAAACCAATAAATGCATACACTGAACATCTCAATAAGCACATCAATATACTGTATTCATACGTTATTACAGCGTATGTTCACTTCCATCTCAGTGAGACCATCAGACTCTAAAAATGCTGTTAGATGTTTACAGAACATGGGATCTTCAGATTTCATTGCACTGCAACCCTCTTCTGAGAATTAAGAATGTTAGCGAGTAGTCATTTACATGATTAACCAATTAATACCCTCCCCCCTCCCCGCCGCTTCCTGCCTCTGATACAGGGGGAGGAAGGAGCTGGTTTTTAAGGCTGCTCCCTGCACATACTGGCTTTCACGAAGCATCCTCTCCCTGCTTCCCCTGTTCTCTCCCACAGAGGCAGCAGCACAGAGAGGGGCACATGCGGGAGCCAGTGCTCGGGGGAAGTAATCTTAAAAGTTACCTTCCACGAGCTCTAGCTGCCATGGAACTGCCTGCCCCACCGCCCCCCCTCCCCTCCAAGCAGCAGTGCAAGGAGCGAGGGGGATAGGCAGGAGCTGGTACATGCAGGAAGCTGGCTTTCAAGGGCCTGTAAGGGACAAGACTGAAGCTCTTCGATTTCAGCTTTAACTGTGGTGGTGAGGCTTGGGCTTTTTTCCTGGGTCATGCAAGTCTAATGTAACCCTGGTGACCCCGTTTAGGGATATAAAATTTCTATAAATTGGCTAATTGAATAGTCAATGCACTATCTGATTAGTCGATGACTATTCAATTAGTCAGTAAGGGTATGTCTACACTACAGCGCTAATTCGAACTAACTTAGTTCAAATTAGTTAAATCGAACTAAGCTAATTCGAACCAACGCATCCAGACTAAAAACTAGTTCGAATTAGCGTTTTGCTAATTCGAACTAGCATGTCCACATTGAGTGGACCCTGAACCGGGCTTAAGGATGGCCAGAAGCAGTGCCGGCAGGGCATCAGAGGAGGACTTAGAGCGTGGAGATGCTGTCTCAGGCTAGCCGAGGGCTGCGCTTAAAGGGACCCGACCCCCACCCCGGACAGACAGTTCTCAGGGGTGCCCCGCTTGCAAAGCAGTCCTGGCTTGGAGTGCCCTGAGTGCCCACACTGGGCACATCACAGCACTCGGCCATCAGACCGGCTGCACTTGCCGCAGGCTGCCATCTGGGGAGAGAGGGCAATTGGGGGGCTGCAGGAGAGCTTCCACCCCCAGAAGCCTGCAGACCCAGCCCAGTCCTCCCCATCAGGGGCTCGTACCCCATTCCTCCCTCACCTCCTTCCACTTACCCTTCCCTAACCCCTCTTCTTGATGTACAAAATAAAGAAAACGTGTGGTCAAAAATAGAATCTCTCTTTATTGAACAAAACTCGGGGAGACTGGGAAAAGGAGGTGGGAGAGGGGAAGAGAGAGGGTGGAAGAGGGGAGGGCAACTAAAATGATCAGAGGTGTGGAACAGGTCCCATATGAAGAGAGGCTAAAGAGAGACTGGGACTTTTCAGTTTAGAAAAGAGGAGACTGAGGGGGGATAGGATAGAGGTCTATAAAAGCATGAGTGGGGTGGAGAGGGTGCATCAAGAAAAGTTCTTCATTAGTTCCCATAATAGAAGGACTAGAGGACACCAAAGGAAAGGAATGGGTAGCAGGCTTCAAACTAGTAACAGAAAGTTCTTCTTCACAAAGCAAAGAGTCAACCTGTGGAACTTCTTGCTGCAGGAGGCTGTGAAGGCTAGAACTATAACAGAGTTTAAAGAGAAGTGAGATAAAGTCATGGAGGTTTGGTCCATGGAGTGGTATTAGCCAGGGGCTAGGAGTGGTGTCTCTGCCCAAAGTTTGTGGAAGGCTGGAGAGGGATGGCACGAGACAAATGGTTTGGTCACTGTCGTTGGTCCATCCCCTCCAGGGTCCCTAGGGTTGGCCGCTGTAGGCAAACAGGCTACTGGGCTAGATGGACCTTTGGTCTGACCCAGTATGGCCATTGTAAGCTCAGGGCTCAGGGTCGGGGGTCTCAGTGGACCCCCTTGATTTTCATGCACACCTGCTCCTGGGTGGCCAGTCTGGCAGCTCTCCTGCCCTTGACGGTCACTTTCTTGTGCCTAGTGCGGAGGTCGTGGATGAGGTCCACGATGTCCGCACTAGACCAGGTGCTCGCCTCTTGCGGTCCCAGGCAAGCTCCCAGGAGCCGCCAGCCTGGTCCCGGGAAGAGGAGGAGGGCTGGGGCAGCGGGTGGCTGTTTCGAGCCGTGACAGGTTCAGGGTCTGCTAGGTGGCTGCTGGCAGGCTTGCACCTGGCACGGGCACCGTAGCTAGCCCGTGACCCTTTAAGGGCTCCGGGGCCAGGAGGGGGGCATAGAGTTTCCCTGGTGTTGGCCAAAGTGGCCACCAGGGAAAGCTGGGGAGGGCTAGCCTCCCACTAGTTCGTATTAAGGGGCTACACAGCCCTTAATTCGAACTAGTAAGTTCGAACTAGGCTTAGTCCTCGTACAATGCGGTTTACCTAGTTCGAACTAAGCGCTTTACTAAGTTCAAACTAGCGGAGCGCTAGTGTAGCGCCTATCAAAGTTAATTCGAACTAACGTCCGTTAGCTCGAATTAACTTTGTAGTGTAGACATACCCTAAGGGTGCTTCCTCCTTTGAAGTGTTGCAAGAGCCCCAGGGCTGTTGCAACACTTCAGAGTTGAAAGTGCTGCAGGGAGCATGGGACCAGCAGTGGTTCAAAGCGACAGTGCCAGATGGAGGCCAGGCTAGCTGCAGTGTCCCCAGGTGACCCCAGGCTCCATGCAGCGCTGCTGCTTTGAAATGTCACAGGTGGAGGACTCCCAGCTGGCCCTGGGCTGCATGCAGCATTTCAAAGTGGCAGACCCCAGACTTCCTGTGGCACTGCCACTTTGAAGCACCCCATCTACAATCCCCGCACCTGCTGCCTCTTTCTGATAGAGGCAGCAAGGGGCTGGAGAAGCAACTAGTCAACTAACATGTTGACTATCCAATAAGCATTTGTTTATCCGATAGTCGACTGGTCGTTTACATACCTAACCCCATTAAAATGGGGTCATGATACACAATTTGAGAACTGTTGTTATAGAACATTGGTGGCAAACCCAGTCTTCACATCATATCTTTCCGAAAGTGTGGCACCCTGAACTGGACACAGAATAATATTAACCTGCTACATCAGTGTATCACATTATTGACTCAGATTCAATTTGACATTCACTGTATCCTGCAGATCCTTTTCAGCAGTACTGCCACCTCACCACTTTCTATTTTGTAGTTGTGAATTTGTTTTCCTAAATACTTTTCACTTATTTTTATTGAATTTCATTTGATTATTTCAGATCAATTCTTTTGTTTCTCAAGGTCATTTTGAACTCTAATCCTATCCTCCCAAGTGCTTGCAACCCTTCGCAGCTTGATGTAATCAGCAAATTTTATAAGCATACAGCCCACTCCATTATCCAAGTCATTAATGAAAATATTAATTGGAACAGCTCCAGGACCAACCTCTGTGGGGCCCAATTAGATAGATCTCTCCATTTGACAGCAAACCAATGATAACTACAGTCTTTCAGTTCTTACAGAATTTCATGTAGATCACTTGTTTCATTCATCTTAACAATCCATGAAAGAGATCTCCGCTCTTACACTAACCTCAGTAAGTGCCTACTCTGAGTTTAACTGGCAACATTTCCCTGGGCATATTCTGATAGACCACACTATTTTTAATAATAATAAAAACAAAAGTAAGAAGGCCCCATTATGTAAAGCTGACTTGAGGTCAGTGCCTACAAACAAGTTGACAGAATTCAAGACAATTGCACAATAATATAAAAAGAGCATTCTAGGTATTGGTTTGTAAATGAACACACCAAATTCTGGATGGATTGTACTCACCATTGGTAAAACCATATGGAATTTTTTCGTTCTAAGATGCTTTTCTGCACTCTTCAATGAGAAAATTTGTCTTTCTGTATGTCAGAAAGCCAATTATATATTAAGTTGCCAGCAGGAGCAATTTATAGATGGGTGATAAAATTATGTTTAGAGGGGGAAATGCTGACATTCTCAGCTTTGTAGCATTTTTATAATATATGCTACAGTAGAAACCACATACAAAGGATACATCAGTGAAATGGTGTTTTAGGTAGGATGGTGATTGATTTGATGCAAAAATATATTTGCTATGGCAAGTACAGACTAAAAATGTCTTGCAGCCCACAGCAAACTGAAAAGCCTATTGACTAGGAACAACTAGTGGAAAAGCCATCAAAAGAAAATGCTTGGCTGTAGCTTATTGCAACTAGACATGTTAGTTCCACGATATATTCTTCTCATCCTGTTTTCTGTTTTAATTGGCCACATCAGAGAAAAGTAGACAGTAGTTTTATTAATAAAATTCAAACACGTTTCAAGTTACTTTCAACATATCATAGATACTTAATTACTTTTAAACCTACAATATTGCTATCATCTACATATGCTTTATTGCTTTCATCTTTATCTTATTTGTCTTTAAGATAATAGTTTGGTTTTGCTGTACAGAATTTTCTCTGCTTGCAGATTTCATGTCATTATCATCTTCAGTTAATTTTGTGCTTGACAACAACAAAAGAAGAAATGAGACAGAGGAGAAAGAACATGGCTGGTGAAGATTGGGATGGCATTGTAAACTCTAGGGCTATGTCTACACTGCAGGCTTTTTGCGCAAGAACTGTTTTGTGCAAGGGTTCTTGTGCAATAGGTCTTGTGCAAGAGCATGTCCACACTGCCACGTGCTTTTGCGCAAGAGTGTCCATGGCAGTGTGGACACTCTCTTACGCAAGAAAGCTCTGATGGACATTTTAGCCATAGGCATTTCTTGTGCAAGAAACCTCTGCTGCCCATCCACACTGCCTTCTTGCACAAGAGGGCTTAGTCCTCGTGGGGAAATGAATAACTTTTGCCCAAGAAGCCCTCTGTTCTGACGCCTTACTGTAAATTTACTTGTGCAAGAACATGCATGCAGTGTAGATGCTCCACAAATTTTTGCACAAGAACAGACATTCTTTAGCAAAAAGCCAGCAGTGTAGATGTAGCCTAGCTGTTTATATTTCTATGGATCTTCCTTTCCAGAGCACACAGAAGCCTATCTTTGCCCTATATCAAATGTGGTGCTTGTTGGCTCTCATACAGAAGCACAACATAATGGAGTTTGCTTTGGGATTTATCCATGATATGGCATATTATGTTATCTACTTAGATATTCTTTGAAGTGAGATGGCCTGGCTCTTGGAATGGCCAACTACAGCCAGAAACAAATGAGCAGACGGCCTCATGGTTTGAGCCTTTTGACATAAGAGTCTGGAAATATCCAGTGTATGTAATTTCAGTTCTCCCAATGTAGTGCAGGGCTCCAGGAAGAAAACCCGTCTGATGATAGGCTGATTTAGGTAGAATCCTGAGACCACGTTGGGGATGAACGTGGGTGAAGTTTTAGCACTGATTCGGTGAAAGGTCATGTTGGAAGGGCCAGCATCTAAGTGTTTAAAGCTTATTCAGTCTCCTGGCCAAAGAGTTATCAACTAGGAAGTCAGTGTTCAGCTTGAGATGAAGTAAAGAGCATTCTGAAAGGGATTTGAATGGAGGCCTGTGTGTCTCAAGAGGGTGATGCAGAGGTCCTAGGAGCAGGATTCTCTGACTAGTGGTATGTATGTAACAGACTGTTGAAGAATTTGAATGCTACCAGTGAGTGAAGATGGAGTGTGTCTGCACTGATGGATGGCATCCTAAGATCACTGCATATTTGAAAGAGCAGAATGATTTGCCAGAGAGTTACAGATGCAGCAAGTAGTCACGGATCCATGGTATCAAAGCACATCTGGATCTGAGGTGCCCAAATTGAGAATCTCATCCATTTGGTGAATGTCTTCCTGCTCTAGAGCAGTTCCTGTCCATGATTCTTGATGAGCCAACACCTAGGCTGCCAGGTGTAGAGTTTGGATGGGGGATCGTAGTGCTGCAAGATCAGCTCTGTAGAGTGAGAACATTGCAGAGAGCTGTCAAACAGATATCTGCATCAGGTCTGTCAGCCAAAATTGCCTTAGGCAGATGGAGCTACAAGAGAAATCTCCATGTTAGAAATCATCCTAAGGATAGGGAAATCATATTGTTAAGGTGTAACGGAGGTGTGGACTCCACTGCAGAAGGAAGGTGCTAGGTAATAAGCTTTTTATTATACACTCTGTGGTATAATAAAGTAATATATAATATATAATAATATCATAATAATTCTGGCAGTTGGCATTAACTTTGGTGGGCAAACAGCCTGTCCTGGAAATCCTCAGCCTTGGAATAGTGGTTCTATGAGAGAGATCTAAGGACCACTTGTGAGAAGTCTCCGATTGCCTGGTCAGGAAGTCCGCTAGGTTGTTGCTGACTCCTGGGAGGAAAGAACTATCCTGTGTGGTGGGACTATGCCAGGGCTTGATGGCTTCCAGAGAGAGGAGAGATGGATGTACATCTCCATGCTGATTTATGTACGTGCACTATGGATGTCTTGTCTGTCAGGATCTGCACTATGGGATTTTGAAGATCAGGCATGCTAGCCTGATGTCTGTGAACTTCAGATCTCCTGGGGACCAGATCTGTTGCAATTTCTGATGGCCCAGGTGGATTACCAACCTGTGCCTGATGCATTTGTAATTAAAAGCATTGACTGGGAGAAAGCAGAGAACAGAACACCTTCCACACACATTCTTGGGTTCCTTCCACCATTTCAGTTCTGCAATGATGTGAGGCGAAACCAAACCTTTCTTGCTCCTTTTGTGGTTCAAAAAGGAACAGATTTGGGGTAGTCTCAGGTGAGGTCTGCAATTGAAGTCATGTATGAGCATGCTAACTTATGACCTAGCATCCCTAGACACTGGATATTTCCAGAATCTTATGTCAACAGGCCCAAACCATTGAGACTGTCTGATCTTTTATTTCTGGCTGAAGAGACACCATATCCATCTTTGACAGGAATCAACTCATATAATAGGACATGCAGGGTTTGGAGTACACTATGAAGCATGATGGCTGCCTCAAAGAGTCTCGACTCCTATACAAGGGTCTTGCTAGTAATGCCTTAATGAATAGTGAAGGAATATTTGTTCACAAAATTGGTAAAAAAATATTTTAAAGACTTTATGGGTAGTAATTAGTTAGATGTTTGCCAAGTTCCAGCTGGTTGCCATGAGCAGTAAAAGAATTGAAGGGGGTTGACCTTGTATAAGTGAACAAGGAGCAGAGGGTGTATGTGCAGTCCTGACAGATGCATCTAGTCAAAAAAATTTGTTTGGGTATGTACATAGTATGCACTGGCATATCTACAAAGAAAAAGTCATCTATGTGTTTAATTTTTAGTATTTTACGAACACCTTTCATACTTGGAAGTAAAGATACTTTCCTCTAGCCCACAAGGTATCCTGATGATGAATTTGCCCATGGTCCTGACACAAGAAATATCTCTTAACCTTTAAAAAAAATATCAACAACAAATATCCAGATAGGAACTTAGGAAAATGACCTTATAACAGATACATGATGTTGCATGTAGTTCAATGGAAGGTAACTAAAAGATTATGAAACATTCTTCTAAATATTAAAGAAAAGGTGGTAAGTGATGATTTAGAAGATATGTTTAGCAAAGGCACGGCTGAACCATTAGTATGATAAACTGTATTTTAATTATATGTAAAAATACCCATGGGCAATTTAAAGCTGTTGGTTTTCAAAGTCATAAGTAACCATAGATTCATTTACTGACTGTCTGTATAAATTTTGAAAATGTTAAAGGTCATTTAATTGGAACAGTGTCCCCTGTCTTCAAGGAAAACAGTAAAAGCCTGTTTGGAAGCATGATATGGCATAAGAAAGTGGTCATCAGTTAGGTTGGGACAACCAAAGGGGAAAAAAATAGAAATTAACAGTATTTTTTATGACTATGCTTCTGGGATTGTCAAATAGACTTCTCTTATATGGAAAAAACATACTACTATATTTACAGCAGTCATCTAAATCAGCAGCATCTTTACAGAGGAATGAAGCGGTTTGAAATGTTGCTTTAAAATATTGTGGTACTTTTTAAAATATGGGACGATTACCACATATTAAGGAGTCTCATGTGGTGATGCTGTGGGCAAGCTAAAATGCAGTGTATCTTTGATGTGTAGTTTTACCCTAAATAATCTCCATGGAAAATGTGAAGCTGTAGCAGTGATGAAAAAATATAGGACATACCAGCACATGGGAGAGATTCTGGAAGAAAGGGGAAAGAAATGGGATAATCACTGGAAAATTTAGACACAACAGGAAACAACTGCTCCAGATGAAATCAGAATCACTGCCCATTAGCTCTCAGCTATTCCACATAATGACTAAAGCATAATGCAGGTAACAGAAGTGGCTTTATTCCTCCTTAATACAAGTGTCTACCTGTGGACACTCAAACTCACCCACCAACACAATCTGCATCTCTGGTGCATGAATATTCATCGGGGAGAGGGGAAGAGTGAGGCAATCTCTCACTGCTAGGCCTTTACTCCCCTCTGGCAATGGGAATGGAAGCAGCAAGAATTTATGGCCTGATTTCCTGTCTTCTACTTATATAGTACTCCTCTTGCTAGGAGGCTCTTGCTGTAAACCAGAAGGCTAGTGCTAAAACACAGCCTCATCTGCAATGGTGGACCCCACTATATTTAAGGTTGACTTCCAGCTTTCATCCTGAGCTTTCTCCTGGCCCCGCCCTTCGCAGTTTAATTGCAAGTCTTTTCAAACGAATTCCTTTTGGTCTGAAATATGCTGTGTTTGGACACAGCTTGAGTTTTCTTGGAAAGTATGAGCAAAATTGGTTCAGCTGTTGACTTATGTCAGAAGAAAAAAACCCAAACAAACCACTTTCCTCCTATGTTCCAAGTGGAATTTTTGCACTCACATAACTCAAAATCAGCTCAAGATAAAAACATCAAACTCACTTTGTTTGGTTGTTCCCAGTGAGACTTAAAATGCCAGCCCACATCTGAAGAAAACTGGATCTGTAGCTCTCAACATAATGTGCAAAGTCAGCACGTTCATACACTGATTTTTAGAATTAAACTATTTGTTTTTTTCAGCTAGTGTTTCATAAGCTTCTTTAATAAAGAATGTCTCACAGTTTAACTTTTGTTTGATTCAGGGAATAGAGTCCTGGTTTAGCACTAACTTTCTCTCTTTTGTCTGTTAAAGAAAACAGGTAAATTTAATTAAACAAAATACGGCAAAGATACAATGCTGTGGTAACATTAGATTTCAGAATTTAGGATTTCCAACACACAATTAGCTCTTGCATAATTCACATATATTAATTTCTATTCTTGCTTTCTTCGTTAAAACTTATCCTTGTGCCATTACTGTTTCAAAGAAACCACACATTTCAGAAGAGCTTTTGAGCTCCTGATTGCTCACTGATGTATATTGCTCTTAAGGTGATACTCCAGTGGGTTTTCTCTGCAAAGCTACCTCATATTGCACGGAATCCTCAAGATAAAAATTCAGTCACATGGGCTGATCCCAGTGGACAAGTTCACATGGCAAATCTCTGTACCATGAATAGAGAAACTCTGTTCCAACATTTTTAGCTAGGAACCCTTCAGTAAATTAACACAAAATATATTGCTTGATCCCTCCCTTACCTATAGGATCTTTTTGAGTGCACCCTGCCTATTTCATAGGAGTGTTTCTTTGTATTCTTATGATCGATTCCCCAATGTCAATACCCATCAACCTGCAGTCAAAAAAATTCAGCTAGGAGTTGGTCAATGTCATTACTGAATGAGTTCTAAGCATTGTTTTTTAGCTAAGTAAGATAACGTCTGCCCTACTGAAGCCACCGCTTCTGTCTTTGAACTGAGCTCAGGGCTTCCATCCAGCTTTTATCCAAATGAGCAAACATTTGCATTTCACATTCTCATATGAGTTCCCTACAAGATAAATACCTGGAAGCCAGGAAGGACACAAAATGCAAAGTGGGGTTTGAGGAGGCAAGGGTTCTGGTTGACTCCCTTTGTCGAATTAGATTTTGATATGATCCCTCAACAGAACAAGTTGAGGAAGCACCAGCACATTACTGAGAGCTAGAATGACCCCCAAGCAAACAAGGATTTCAACAAAATTATCCTTTTTTAAGCCCTTCAAAATAAAGAGCACAGTTGAACTTAGGCAGTAAACATTTCTATGAAAAAGAGGGACTAACGGATACAGTCACAAAGAAAGTATTTCAGATTTAACAGAGACATGTGTTCTGGTGTAGCCCAAGGTCCAGTGTGTTTCCGAAGCAGCAGCAGCAGCTGCAGCTGCCATGGGAACTACAAGTTGTGGACTACAAATGGCAAGCGTATTGGGACAGCTTCCTAGTCCCTGGGAGGAAGTTGCCCTCTGTTCTTGAAGCAAGAAACTTCAACACTGGCTGAGGCTGGGAGCACAAAACAAGCAAACAGAGAGGAGGCTGTTGGACTGAAATGCAGCTCTGTGTTTCTTTACAGAACAAAGCTTTGTTCTTGGCAGTTTGCCTGAATGGGACTGGCCTGAGGTAAATACACACTGACACACAATGTACACAGGGGAGTCTCAGGCCTGGTTTCCCACAGTTGTGTAGAAATATACAAGGAGGACTAGAGGCTATGTCTAGACAGCAGAGTGTTTCCGAGATACAAGAGGAACGTGTCCACTTTTTTGGAAGTTTCCGAAAAAGCGGGCACGTTGTTTCAGCATCCCTGTATTCCTCTAGGTGAGAGGAATAAAGGATGTTCCGAAAGAGGAGGTTTTTTCCACAATTTGTCCCCATGTAGATGGGCCAAATTTCAGAAAAGCTTCTTCTGAAAAAAAAGTGGAAAAAGATAACGCAAATTGCGGTTTGCAATTTGTACGTCTTTTTCTGAAAAAAACCCTGCAGTCTAGACATAGCCTCTATCTTGGAGAGCCTCCTACAAGGACAGTGAACAGAAGAGAGGAGGTGCTACACTGGTCAAGAAACATGTCTTTGGACAACACATAGATAGAGCTTCATATCAGTGTTAAAGCAACTGCATTTCAGTGACTTTTTAAAAAGTAAATGTTAACCCCTCGTAGTTGTGGAAAAAAGCTTGAATATGTGTCCACTGAAAATCCAGAAGCACCTTCCCTGCACCCCCCGACAGGGCTGAGTGGGATGTAGGAGCCCTAGTTTCTATTTCTGGATCTCTCACTAGCTTGCCATACGCAGGATGTGGAGGTGCAAAATGGGGCAATTGCCCCAGGGGCCAGCAATTCTAAAGGGCCTCGGGCTCCCAGCCACCACTGCCCCAGGCCCTTTAGAATCACCAGCAGAGCACTGTGCGGTGCGCTCCAGCCAGCTCTGCAGGCCAGCTGGTGGAGAGGGCTGTGCCGTCTGGGCAGTCCGAGGGGCTGACTGTCCGCACTGCCCAGGTGCCCGGCAATCCTGTCAGCTCCCTTGGTTGTATGACCTCAGGCAAGTCACTTCACCTTCTATTGGGATTGAGACTCATGATTTTCGAATGCTTAGGGATGACACCAACCATTAGCTCACATACGGGTCACTGGCCACCACACCCAGACTCCGTCCTCCAAAGCCTTTAATCCAGCCCACCCCTTCACATGGAGCAGTGCTACAAACAGCTCCCTGCTCCCTGGGGCTCTCTGCTCTGTGGAGCAGGGGGAAGAGAGGCTTCACACACTGCCCCCGCCCCCAACCAAATCTCTCAGCTCCCATTGGCCAGTTTACTGGGAGGCGGGGCAGCACAGATCAACACATGGAGTGGTCTAGGGCTGCTAGCAAGCCTAGAAGCTTGCCTGAGAGTGTTCTTGGCCAGGAGTTGCTTAGGTCAACTCCTCCTGGCCAGAGCGTGCCTCTGGTATGCCTTCCCTCCCAGACTCCAACTCCCTCCCAGACCCTATATCTCCTCCTATCCCACTCCCCCAAACCAGAATCCTCTCCTGAGCCCATATCCCCTCCTGGAGCCTGCATCCCAATCGCCTGCCCCAGATCATAACCTCCTCCTTTACCCAAACTCCCTCTCCGACACCCCCACTCTCTCTTGCATCCCAGTCCCCTACCCCAAGCTCCCTTCTGTACCCAGCCTCCATCCCAGACTCCTTACTCCATCCATAAAACAGTGTGGCCCTTGACCACGTACCAAAATCTTGCTGTGGCCCCCATCAAAAATTATTGCCAACCTCTGCTCTGGGATATTACCCTCCAGGTTTCCCTTTTTCTATAAGTTCCTTATCTGCAAGCAGGAGGAGCCTTCCTTTGTGAAGCACTTGTAGTTCAAGAGATCAGAATTTCTATATACAATCTGAAAATCATCATATGGATGTTTTGCCAAGATCTAGAAGTTTTGTATTAGCCACAAGTCATTTTCCAGTCTGCATTCCAGAAACACAGGTATTGGTGTAATGCTGACAGGCAGAACCGAACCAGGGACACTGGAGCTTAGTGAATGAGCCTCTATCACTTGAGCTAAAAACTAGCTGGCTCTCAGCTCAGGCTGAAGAGCGGACTCATTATTTTTGTCTCTGTAATTAGTCTAGGTTTCAGTCGGCAGGAGAGTATACCACAGCTAAATGGTGGGGGTGGGGGAAGTGCTGCCGTACCCTCTGGTTCAAAGTGGGTTTCATTATATAGAGCATTTATCATTTCATTCAAAGGCTCTCGCTATACAAATTGTTCCAGTACTCCAGTCTACAAACGTTACATTTGATAATCAATGGGTTTTTTAAAAAAAATTAAAATGAAAAATGATTGGTGTCTGAATCTATAGCATGATGCATTTTCATGAACACCAATGCACTTATGGGCACCCTGCACAGCAGCAGCATAATCTAAGTAAATGGAAAGTGGAGCTTAAGGGCAATATTCTGCTTGTGTTGTGCATCCAAGACATCTGCATGGCCATTGGGATAATGTGCTTAGTCTGGCATCTTATCGTTTTGCTGGATGGAAAATATCTGACTCAGCCTTGAGAGCTTTTGTTCCCACCCGGTTTCATCAGTGAATTCCAACATTATCACTGGAAAAATAAATTAATGTTTCCCTTAAAAATCAGAGCTGAAGTCCTTGTGCATTTTGCACACAGGCAAAAAGCCACACCAGTGGGAGCCAAGCACTACAGTGTATTTTAAACAGAAGCATATTAGCACAGTTTAAACCTGAAAGACAATTCACATGACTCTCCTGCTGAGAATTCAAGGTGGGTTGAAGGGATACATCCAGTATTGAAGGCAACAGAATACAGCCCTGAATGCAACTTCATTAATATGGCAAGTGGAAATGTGTTTATATAGCTTTCAGTGCCTAAGTGCTGAAAAATGAAAGTTCTCTGGGGCTGCTTTTCTCTACCAGATTTGATTTTGTCTGAAATGTTCTTTTGTAGGCTCATAGAGCTGAAGTCTCTAAGACACGTTAGACTTACGTGGCTCTTAATGCTTTCTGGTATTATGATAGATTTTAACCATTAGTGATAGGAGTATGTACCCATTCAGCTTCTTCCTTTTCTAGTATGTACAACACATTTAAGGCATCAGACACAACCAGACTTCCCTGCCAGGGACAGACATATGTAGGCATGCACACAAACACACATAGCATGGCATATTTTTTTTGCATTTTCAATGTCGGGAAAATATGTATGAAAAAATAAAGGAAATTTCAAGAATCAAAAAACTTCCTGCATAATATGACCAATAATTCATTTGACCACCTTCCTGTTTTTGCTGCTGCTGCTGCTGAGTCATCATCCATCCAGACAATTATTCATCAAAGTTCTTACAAATGAGTGAAAGCAAGATACATTTTCTTTTTTGACTGTCATGCTCAGAAGGGATTTTGATGTCTTGCCTCCTAAAATTCAGTTTTTGCCATTATTTTTACTAGCAACAAAATCAATTTTTAAAATGAACTAGAGAATAACAGAGAAGCAAACATTTCTCCAAATGATTTATCTTCATGTATTTGCTCCATGTGTGTTTATATTGCAGCAGAAGCGGGGGAAAAAAATAGGAATTTGAAGTTATGCCCTATTACCACTTTAATTATGACTTGAATCATTCAGGTTATATGACTAAGACTTTGTTCTAAATAGCAAGAGGCTGCTTGCAGTTTCAAGCTCCCTTCCCCCTCCTTCCTGAATAATCTTCATAGCTTATATCGAATGACAAAATCCTTGCAAACAAAAGCCATCTGACACCATGCAAATCAATGATGCAAGAAACCTGCTGGACTAGGCCCTTAAAAATAGTCAGCAAACAATTAGACCATTGAGACCTGCTAACTCCTACTCCAATTAATCTTATTATTTAAAAGACTAGAGACATTTTATCTTTATACTAATTTGTTTTATATGTGTGAGGAAAGAACGGAGAACATAACCAAGACAATATTGCTATGCCTCTCAGTACTGATCTACGCTGATGGCTGCTAATGTAAATATATAATGTGGCACTTACAAGAAAGGCCCGTATTAGGATACAGGTCCCATATCAGGACAATGGGTCTTCTGCTTTAAAGCTCCATCTGGCAGCACTGCTGCTAGAGATGTCAGCTGGAAGAGCTGTAAAGTGCAAGGAAGCAGCCCTTGTACCTGAAAATCCTCTGCTTGCACAGAAACTGCTCTGCTCGGTTTTCTAGGGCAAGGTCTGCCTAACAGAGGGTGAGCTCTAGGATGACCACACAGAAAGATACTGGCAAATTAGGTTTTGGAGAATCTCTCTTACCTGCAAAGCAACATCATTTAGCTCAGTCCCACAGATTTTGATAGCATCCTTTCGTTACCGGTGTGGCTGCAAAAGCAATGATGTCATGGGGAGGAAGCAGCTACAGTCATGTGACTGCATCCTCCCTGTGTAGGGTATCAGCTGGGGGAGGGGGGCGGAAGAGCGAGGGAGAGAGAGAGCTTGTAATCCTGCAGGAATCAGTTGAGGCAGTGAAAGCTCGATTACCCTTTTCCACACACATGTTGTGACTTAAAAAGCTCTGACAGTCAAAATGGATGGCAAGCTATTTCACACCCAGGTTCCTTTTCTAATTACTCAGTCATAACAGCAATAATAAATCCTTGTTAATGAAAAAAGCTAATTTATTATGAACTCATGTGTCCATATATTATGAGTGATATTGCTGTTTATTTTACAGCAGTGCCCCAATGCCTCATTACATATTTCATAAAGATGAAAAGTTACTATTCACAGTAGTTTGAAAATGGTACAAACCATAATTTCATAATCTTTCGTAATCCTGACATTCCTGCTTCTCAAAATTTACTGCTGTCCAAGTCTATCGAAAAATGCAGCTGCAAACAAAACAAAACCCACACAATTTTAAATTGCTAATTCACACCTTCTTTGACCCCTTTATCGTCTGCAACATGTTATAGCTCCCTATCCTTACCTCCAAAGTTCAGTCCCTCTGTCCATCTCTGTTCCCATGGTTAGCCACACATTTTTGTATCCTTCTCTTACTCATCTTTCTCCTCTCTCTTCCATGCTGCTCCTGGTTCTTGAAATCATTCTTTTCCTATATGCCACATGATTATCTTCTTAAATTCCATTAAATCTTTCACCAACAATCAACTTAAAATATATTAAACAGCATTAGAAAACCCAAACCAATCCTCCCTCCCCTCCCTATAACTCAGAATCTTCAGTTGTCAGGGTGGTCAAACACTGGAATAAATTGCCCAAGGAATCTCCATGTGTGGAGATATTTAAGAGTAGGTTTGAGAAACGTCTATCAGGGATGGTCTAGTCTAGACAGTATTGAGTCCTGCCATGAGGGCAGGGGACTGGACTCAATGACCTCTCGAGGTCCCTTCCAGTCCTAGTATTCTATGATTCTATGATTGCTGTGACTTTCAAATCATTGGTCATCTAACATGTCACATCTCAAATCATTCTCTAAGGACAAATTCCAGCTGAGTTTTACTCTAATCACAGTACCATTCTGAGCACATTGGCAGTTCTCTAGTTCTAAAGAAATGTTTTATTTGTAAGAATTCTGTATGTCTCTAGATTTGTTGTTCACAGTGAAACTTTATAAATTATGCTATCTTAACAATTGTTTAGAAGCATGTTACCAAATTTTATGAATATATTCTATTACAGCATTATACTTATATTATTCATCCTCCCTTATTTGAATATACGTATGCTTTAGTCTTAATGATCTTCAATTAAGACTTTGACAATACCAAACAGGAGAGTAAGCACAACAAAGTTTAGGGTGTTTTAAGTACTGCAGTTTCATTAACATTTTCTCTTGGCATCCTCCATAATTCTCTCACTCAGGCCATGTCTAGACTGCAGGTTTCTTTCAGAAGAAGCTTTTCCAGAAGAGATCTTCTGAAAAAACTTCTTCCGAAAGAGAGCATCCACACTGCAACAACACATTGAAAAAGCAATGTTTTTTTGAAAGATAACCTCCATTCAGTGTGGATGCTATCTTGAATTTCAGCTGTGATTACTATGGACGGAGTGGCCACCAGCGCACCTGTATTTTTTCCTCTTCTTTTGAAAACTCCCTCTTCCCTGTCCACATGTGCCTTTTTCCTAAAGGGATCTTTTGGAAAATAGCTTCTTCCTTGTAGAATGAGGATTACCTATGCTGGAAAAACTCCTCTGTTCTTTCGATTTTCTTTCAGAAGAAAGTATGGACGTAATTTAAGTTTTTTTAGAAAAACGGCAATTTTTCCGAAAAAAACTCTAGTGTAGACATTCTCTCACTTGGAATACCCATTTCTAATTGGTGTTCAAGTCCACTAGTTTCTTCATGTTCAAAGCCTTCCTAAAAATCAACTTATCTTGTGATACCGGTGTAAAATTAGCTATCTAACAATAGACAGGATAATCAATTAACAGGCTACAGAGTGGAGCACACAGATGGAGTCTATCCATACCCTTTTGGGTTCACAAAACAATTACGTATCCGTTCTTTTTGCTTTCATGTAGAACACTCGGGATAGGCCAAACAAATAATAAGCAGATCGATGCCCCATTGGACCAAACCCTCAGACACGGACTGCATAGCAGGTGTTACTGTAAGTAGGAAACTGGATTAGTGACTTCAGAATGGCTACACAACAGCTCAAAATCTGGGCCCTAGGTGGAAGGAAGTGCCTGTCTTCCCTGGTTTCCTATGCAAATCCTCTGACCAAAGTCCAAAGCAACAAAAATGATTAAAAGTTTAGAAAACATAAGCTATGACAGAAGATTGAAAGAATTGGATTTGTTTAGTCTGGAAAAGAGAAGACAGAGGGGACATGATAGCAGCTTTCAAATATCTAAAAGGGTGTTACAAGGAGAAGAGGAAAAATTAATCTGCTTAACATCTGAGAATAGGACAAGAAGCAATGGGCTTAAATACAGCAAGGAGGTTTAAGTTGAACATAAACAAAAACTTTCTAGGAATAAATTGCCTAGGGAGGTTGTGGAATCTCCATCACTTGGAGATATTTCAGAGCACGTTAGATAAACATCTGTCAGGGATGAGCTAAATGGTGCTTGGCCCTGCCGTGAGGGCAGGGGACTGAACTTGATGATCCTTCCAGTTCTAGGATTCTATGATTTATACCAACTTTGCACAAAGGATTAAAATGTAGTACTCTGTGTGGGTTTTCTCAAACTTTATCATTTTGTGAACTACACTTTGAGAGACTGGCTTATAGTCCACTTCCTGGCACAGAATCAGGCTGATCACCTCTCCCATTCTCATTCATAATCATGTAAGAGCTCTGTGCCAATTACAACAACTGCATGCATGGAAAAGTAGCATTCGGAAAATATTTAGGTTAGGACTTTAAGTGCTCAGAGTTGCATTAATTCTGCTCTGTGGAGGAGCAAGAGTAAAACTCGAATTGATTTTAATGGAAGCAGGAAGGCTGTTATTTCTTTCGAAAATCCCATCCTTGAGGTACCCGAAGTTTTCTTTAATTCAGTTTAGCAGTTCAAACTAATGAGAGCAAGCATCATGTGACCCATCGGCTCTTTATGGCCAGGGCTTGCCAAGTGGCGGTGAGCCCCGCTTGCCAGCTGCACGGAAGCTCACGCTGCGCATGCGCTGACCGTGCTGCGCGGCCCCGCCAGGCTAAAATCTACTCGCCACGGGCGAGTAGATTGCCTAATTTGTCAAGACCTGTTTATGGGTATGTCTACACTACGGGATAAGGTTGAATTAAGATAGGCAACTTCAGCTACATTAATTGTGTAGCTAAAGTCAAAGTACAGGCAGTCCCCGAATTACGCGGATCCGACTTACGTCGGATCCGCAGTTACGAACGGGGATTTTCTCGCCCCGGAGGACTGGAGCGGTGGGACACCTGGTCCCGCCGCCCGCCTCCTCCGGGGCGAGAAAAGCTGCTCCCCATCTCCCTGGTCTGCTGGGGGAGTCAGCAGACCAGGGAGACGTGGAACAAAGTGGCGGAGGACCCGGGCCGGACCCGTGGCACTGATCTGGAAGCACCGCAGGTCTGGCCCCGGGTCCTCCGCCGCTTTGCTCAGCGTCTCCCTGGTCTGCTGGGGGGAGGGAGGGGAGACGCAGCTAGTGCCCCCCCCCCCCCAGCAGACCAGGGAGATGTGGAGCAAAGCCCGGGGCCTGTGGTAGAGCAGGTGGGGCACTGCCGGTTGGTCCCGCAGCACCGCTCCTTGGCGCTACTGGACCAACCCGGCAGCACCCCAGCTGCTCTGCCCCAGGAGTCCTGATTCAGCCGCTGCTCATCAGTTTCAGCAGTGGCTGAATCAGGATGCCTGGGGCAGAGCAGCTGGGGTGCTGCTGGGTTGGTCCAGTAGCGCCAAGGAGCGGTCGCGCTACTGGACCAACCTAGCAGTACCCGAGCTGCTCTGCCCCAGGCGTCCCCAAGTCAGCCACTGCTGAAACTGACCAGCGGCTGACTACAGGAAGCCCGAGGCAGAGTTGCTCTGCCCCGGGCTTCCTGGAATCAGCTGCTGATCATTTTCAGCAGCAGCTGATTTGGGGACGCCTGGGGTTCTTAAGTTGAATCTGTATGTAAGTCGGAACTGGTGTCCAGATTCAGCTGCTGTTGAAACTGATCAGTTTCAGCAGCGGCTGAATCTGGATGCCAGTTCCGACTTACATACAGATTCAACTTAAGAACAAACCTACAGTCCCTATCTTGTACGTAACCCAGGGACTGCCTGTACCTTAACTCAATTTTTGGTGCTGATGACACTGCAGGAAGTCAAAGGGAGAACTCCTCATAGGAGCAGGTTTACCAGCATCAACTGGAATGCCCTTCTCAGTTCAAATTAGCATGTCTTCACTGGACCCACTAATTTTAACACTGGAAGATCGACAGCATCTTCTCTGTAGTGCAGACATACCCTACAGTGCCACAGCTAAGAAAATATCTATTAACATGCACATAATCCTATACCATAACCCAGGCCATAAACCAGGGAGTGAAGGCTGCAGTCAAATGAGCATAAACCAAAGGCTCTCTTTTTAGTATACAGGAGCTTTTAAATTAATAGACTGATTTCTTCTCTGCTTCTGTATTATTCTCACTGAAGTCACCCCCATTTTTTGCCTATCACATCTGATGTGTATTTTTAACAAGGCAGACTCATTACTAATATGTTGAAGGATTTAAGAGGCAGAATATTTAATTCACCATAGAAAAAATAAAATTCTACCAAATAGTTACTTCTGTAGGTTACAACAACTTATGCTGCTAAAATATCTCATTAAAGCTTTTAATGCCAGGAACACAGGCATTTTCCAGACTGCCAGCCAAATAAATGGTGTAAGGCACATAACTGAAGTTCATTGTTTCCAAATAGTTACAACACAATGCCTTTCAATACAATTCCTCATTATTTTCCAACCACTACTTTATGAAGTGGACCAAACAATCTGCTCAATTTACGGTCTCATATCAAATGGTAAAAAAATAAAAAAGCAGTAGTACTGTATATACAATGTTGGAAGGCGTGTGGGGGGGCGGGGGAAAGGAGAGGAAATGTACATTTTGTTTTCCTTAGTACAAAAGTTCTTGAGTATTTACAGCCTTCACCCTGTAGATGGAACTTTTAAAAATCTCACACAATATCTTCTAATTGTGGGGTTCCTCCACACTTCAAAAGTACATTGGGGTCACAATGAACATAGTCTTCCTCCGTGGGACAAAAGTTGGTATTTTATTATGCTCAGCAGGACCTATAGTTAATAACATACATAATCAGTTATGCCTTAAAAGTTTCCCCACCCGTTCTTTGGGTCAGGGGCTACTGACCCACAGAAAAATCAGTCTAGGGCCGCACAAGTGAGGAGTAACCCCCCCCCCCCCAATAAACAAACAAAAATCCCTCATTCCCCTCCCGGAGGCCAAGGAAGCCCAGACTCATAGATTTTGTATGCTCTAACCCCACAGGGAGGCTGGAACACCAGCATGGGTTCCCCAATTCTGGGGGTGGAGCTGACCCTTGGAGGGCAGATCCAGGCAAGCCGGGGGCCGGATGCAGACCCTTGGCGTGTGGTTCCCAGCCCCTGCCTTCGAAGAAACTTCTAATCTATGTATAACGCTTACCTTGAACTATCATCTTGCAATGTATCTATCATCATTTCAGTAAAGGACACACAGAACTTTGTTCTCATACCATGCTGCCAGTCTAACATATCCCCTTTAATTTCCTGATGGACCCTGATGGCAGCAAAGAGTGACGGTTAAAACTTCCAAAGCCTATTTCCCATAGACGATTTAAAAATAGTCTGGCTCTATTATACCCATAATGCCTTGTAAACAGCAAACTGAGAACAGCACATACATAGTCAGTGCTATAAATTCCCTCTGTGCTCGTGCTGCCCAGGATTACACAGATACAATGAGGACACCATGCTTCTGCAGCATAGCAAGCCACAGTCTTCCATGTGCACTGAACATTCACTTTCAAATTGAATGCATAGTCTTCTGAAGAAAATGCCCTAGTGTGGCTTAGTAATAAGTCAGTCAAGCTAGTAATGGATCCCCAAAATTAACTTGCACTATATATTTTCCTTGTTTGGAGCAACTTCCATCTAAAGAATTAAGGCCAGGTCTACGTGGGTGGAGAAAAATCAATGCAAGATGCACAATTCTAGCTACAACAACTGCATAGCTGGAATTGATGTAACCTTAAACCAATTTTCTAGGGTCAGCCCCACAGTGGGAGGGTGACGGGAGAAATGCTCCTGTCAACTTACCTTTCTCCTCACTACCGTGAAAAGCACCACAGTTGACAGGGGCATCGTTATCATTCAATTTAGCAGATCTTTACTCGATCTGCTAAATCAAACCCTGGAAGATGGATTGCTGGAGTCCTCTGTTAAGTGGAGACATGGCCATAGATGCTCAATAAGTTGTTAAAGTAGTACAAGTAGTAGTACTGTGAAGTTATCTGCAGATCACAAATTAAACCTTAATAAATCTTAAACAGTGTTTTCTCTACAGAGAAGTTGTTCATCATAATATAAACATAGCAAATAAGCTCAGAAAGGACTTAACCCTGAGCCTCTGATGCAAATTTTAACTTGTTTTCAAGGGGAGGTATTAGTGCTAAGAATTCAAGACACTGTTCCCATATTCAGCACTCTGTATCCATTGCTAACCTTCACGGTAGTCTTTCTGGACTGTTTGGTTTCACAAGCTCCCTAACTTTTACTATTAGACGAAAGTTTATTATAGTGATGTCATCTAAATAATGCTGAACAACCCACAAAATTGCTTTATAAAGGTATTATTGTAATGACCTGTATGTAAATTATTTAAAAAACATTGTGGTACATAACAAGGCTCTAGTTGTATTTATAGTAAATTATTTTATTCTGTAGAAGGAATACTTTCCAAATAATACAAATGACACAATCATACAAAACTGTGACAACACGAGATGAATACTGATTATTATAACTCATTACCACATCAAAAAAGTACTCATTACAGTAGTCAATCTTGAATTCATTTAACATTCTGGTGATACTGGTCAGTAGTCACCATTAAAAAAACAAAAAACAAAAACAAAACAATAAACAGGAACATTTGCCATTAGATACTGTGCTGTTATTTCCTAATCCAAGTATATGACAAGTCCGTGACATCTCAGATATCACAGTGCGTACCTGCTGGTAAATACTGCCTTTTTTTAATGGCACTCACAATAAAGGAGACTGATCTATTCCCTCTCACTTACTGGGACATTCAGGTAATGAGCACCAAAAGAGTTGCTATTCTGACTTTCATCCCAACACTGACAATTCTTTCAAATGGTTTTTAGTTATTTATTTGAATAAGTGTTTGTTTATTTTTGTTTGCTTATATGCTGTGTAATACCAATACCAATGCCAAGAAAAGAAGCTTGATAAAGTCAAATATTCTTCATCTTCACATCCAGTTTTCTTGACAAATTTTCATGCCAGATTGGATGAATAGGAAGCTTACAAACACTCTGTCAGGTAAAAAGGAATATACTTTAAAAACATAAATGTCTTTATTACTAATATTCAATTATGAATCTGTTTGGGTTTTTGATATAATATACATTTGATATTTATAGTCTGCGTACTTTCTTCCTCAGCTTGAACAATGAAAATAGACTTAGTTTAACTCAGGTTCTCACATTCTTACATAATGCTAGAATGTATGATCGCTAACACGGCAGGGAATGTTTACTTGTTTATAAAAATAATGAAAACATTTCTACTGGTCAGAGATTTTGTAGGTTGGTGGGATTTTGTAGGTATATAAGTCTTGTGTGGGGTCCCCTTCTCATTAGGTAATGCACATTAGAAAATACTAGAAACTGTCTATAGTAGCTTAGTAAGAAGTATTTTTACATACTTGCAAAATGCAAGGACAGAAAACTGGCATTATCGGGAATTTAGGGTGACAGTCTTATGTTAAAGCACATGGTAACAAAATGCTCTTTGCTAAGTTGTAGTTGGCCCAGCTGCCAGCCAAGAGAGCTATATCTTCCAGAGATATAAGCCCTGTTTCTAAAAAGCTTCTCTATGCAGGAAAGCACTTACACATGTGCTTAACTCAAAGTACATGCTTAAAAAGATATTCATCCCTCTTTTGATAGGGATGCTTTCCAGAATATAGGACTCAAGTACTTTTCTAATGGGACCACAATCTTTAAAACTACTGAGATGCTATATTCCTTTACTGGTTTTAGAAATATGGTAAGTTCACCCCTCCCTGATTTCCATCTTCATTAAATCATAGCAAAACAAAAGACCTGCCACCCTCTTTGTTCCCCCCGTTAAAATTGAGAATCTACTTAAAAATATAAAGATATATTAAAATGCAACTGAAATGAGAACAATTAGTGCACAGTAAAAACATGCAAATGAGTTCTGCAATGTTGAATGTCATTTTTAATCTGTATTTAAAACACTGCAGGGGATAATATTTTCCTATAGCACGGGAAGTGCTAAAGAATACATTTACATTACAAGATACAGATAATAAAGCTGATAAAAGTGACAAATTTAGAACATAGTATTTTCATTTCAGGTATCAGAAACAAAACCAGCTCAAATGGTTCCATTCTACTGTATGACAAATACTGAGGAACAAAATTTCAGTCTTAAAATACATCTTAAAGTAGGTATTTTCCTTCAAGGAAAATGTGCTATAAATAAATTACAATACAGTGAATTTGCCTGAACTCACTTTGTTTCTGTCTTCCAGCCTTTAAATCAAATAAAACAGCATAAAAACTGTACACACTCTTAACAGGATAGTTGATCTTTTATAAAATAAGTTGTCTTCAGAGATGTCAATTTCACAACAAGGAAAAACCAAGCCTTGCTGCAGTCACTATTATAATATATATGTGTATGTGTGTGTATGTATAATATATTTATATTTTTTACTTTTACTTTTATGTTTTTATTTTTTACAAAAGATGTATATTAATAGCTTTTGCACAAAGTTTTAAAAGGAATTTAGCTAGTCAAATAATTTCATTAAAATGAAACAGATAAATACTTCATGTTCACAATGCAACATGTTACACATCATCAGCTGGTAGAGGAGGTATGTTAATTCTTGGTCTTGTAAAAAATGCTATCTTCTCTCTGCCATTGAAAAAAACAGATAAAAAGGTGGTCAAACAAATACACACACACACACACACATATAACACACACATATATACAGACTTTCATTTCAAGAAACTGAACGTCTTGCTATATTTTATTGAGCTCTTATTAAAGTCTTCAGATCAAATATTTATTGAGGTGTTTATAAACACAGTAAACTAGGCTCATATAGTATATATCTATAACACATGAACAAAGAAAACCATCTAGCTCTTTTATAGTACTTTTCGTAAGTAGCTCTCAAAGTGATCATAGAATGAGTCTACTGTAGGGGTGGGCAATAATTTTTGACTGGGGGTCACTTCAGAAATTTCTGAAGTGGCCATGGGCCACCCTCAGGTTGAAGAGGTGGGGCTAGGACATTTCCATGCTTCCCCTCCCACAGACCCTGATTGATGTAGGAGTGAGGGAGTGCACAAAGTCTTTGCCCACCCCCAGAGAGAACCACCAGCAGTTTTGAACAGCTGGTAGTTCCCTGTAGGTACCCGGGCCTCTGATGTGGGAGAAGACTTTGCATGCTGCCCCTAAGTCAATCAGGGCCTGGGGAGGGGGAGCACATGAAGTCTCTCACTCCCCGCCCCCGCTCTGCAAGCAAGCTTCGCGCTTAGAGTCAACTGCCAGCTGAGCAGTGCTGAGACCTTTGCAGAGCTGAAGACTTCATGCGCACTGCCCTTCCCCAAGCTCTGATTGGCTTGGGGGCGAGCGGAGCAGCAGGGCCTCTGTGGGCTGGATCAACTCACTTGGTGGGCTGGATCTGTCTCACGGAGGCCCTTTTGTCCACCCCAGTGAAACAAAAAAGGAATACTACAGGCTGAACCCCTCCTGCACTCACGGGTTTATTCCGAATTTTGTAATCCTCATTTCACAAGGAACAACACCTATTTCAAAATAGTTATTTTGAAATAGGGCGTGTACACACAGTGCAGCTGAAGTTATTTCGAAATAACTGCCCTCCAAGCTTTCCACATGTGCCCTGGTGGCCACTCTGTCCACACTCATCAGACCTCTATAGTTCCCCTTCCCCTGTAGCCCTTAAAGCTACAGCTATAGGGGAAAAGGGCTTGTGGCACAAAGCAGGCCCAGCTTCCATTTTGTCACACAGCAGAGCCCTGACTGCTTTTGCTGCTGCCACAGCAGATCCCTGTGCCTCCTCCAAGCCCCCCATGGCTGCAAGGGAGCAGGCAGCTGTCATGATTATAAGGGTTAGCCAGCAGCCTGGGGATTAAGGGGTTAACTACACCTAGCCAGGAGGAGTGGCCAATAGGAATGTAGGTTGGACTTTCAAACTGGGACAAAGGAATTTGGGTTATTTTCCCTCCTTTGTCTCTCTGGGCGAGTCCTAGGCAGCTACAGAGAGGGACAAGCATGTCTCTCTATCGAAGAAACAATTCTCCACTTTCTGTAAGTAGGGTAAAGTTTAGGTAGTTTCGTTAGGCTTTATTGTTCTAAAGGTTGGGTATGGGATCTGATATCTGGCTTAAGCTTCTGTCTGCCTCTCCCTGAGGCCCCACAGAAACAAAGGAAAGAAAAAAAAAGAGGAAAA